>NW_007245769.1:1410619-1498933 GCF_000164805.1 Carlito syrichta | reverse complement strand
AGGTCTTGCTAAGTTGCCCAGGCTGGTCTCGAACCTCTGGGCTCAGGCAGTCCTTTCGCCTCGGCCTCCCAAAGTGCTGGGATTAGAGGTTGAGTCACCAAGAACGGCCTCTTTTCTTTTTTTAATTTTTATTTTAAAGATGTGGGGTATAATTCAGGGCTAGGTGTGCAAAAGTTCATTGAACAGGTGAAGTCTGGACCTCACTTTGGTCCCCACTTCACCTGGTTTGAGATCAGGTACCCTTATCCATTGGTTTTTCAATGCCATCTGGAGCCAGTTTTACATAAATTGTGCCAATCATTTCTTGTAGAGAAAAATCTTTAGTTCTGTCGTCTTATTGATGAGTCTTCATTTTTTTCAACCATGTTTGAAGTTCTGGAGGCTGAATAGTGCTATATGCAGCATTACCAATGAAGCTTAAGGGATCTAGGAAGTAACTGGTATGCAACTCCCATATTACATTATGAATTTTGCTGTACCTTTTATGAGAAATGTTCTAATTTATTGTTTATTTTTAAATTTAACTCTAAATTTACTTTCCAATAATTCTTAAGGTAGTCATTTTTTTTTTTCTGGAGTAAATCTTATTCCCTAGGCACATTTCAAAGTAATATGAAAGTAACAAATGTCATATTTACTACCTCTTTCCAGAACATTAACAGAGAGAGTAAATGAGACTGAACCTAACAGCAACCCTATACCTATGAGATAGGAATGCTGTACTGATTCAGTGACTTACTGTGTTTTATGATCCTTATTTTATAAACCATTAGCTAGTAATACACAGCTAGTACACATTCGTTTTTAAGTTAAAGTGCATAAGGTGACAAATTTTATGTTGATTACTGTATTTGTTTTTTGGATCACTAAAATGAAGTAGAAAAGAAATAGCTGAGTTTTTATCAACTATAAATGTATCATCTTGAAACAAGGCCATGTAAAAATATTTTAATGTGATCAACAAAATGATAAAGTAATATGTGTATTGTAATCTTGTCTAGCTACCGAAAAGAAACACATAATATGCTTATTTATAAATATGGCTGCCCTTAAAATAAGAAAACTGATTCAGGCCATAATGCTGAATTAATCCACTTTATTTTTTATAAGGACTGTTCTACAAAACACATGAGATTATCATTACATTACTTTGTTAGTATTATTACTGATTTTTTTCTGAAATTAAAAAAAGTCTATTGCCCATTGCCAGGAGGTAAACCATTAATTTCTGTCTCTGAAGATATTTTTCGAATATCACAAGTCACCTTTATCCCTTCTCAGTTCGTTGTCACTAAGCCAAGTTATACATATTTAGTTCCTTAATCTTGCTTCATAATTGAATCTATTCAGCTGCTTAATCATTGTAGTGGTTCTTCCAATTTGTCTTCTGAGAAATAGTGGGGGAAAATTGATATATGATATCTTAATTGTCTTGCTCCTAAAACTTCAAAATGGAAGGTTGTAGTGTAACTGTGTATAGTTATATATATTTTGGTGAAGCATCTGGCATTCAGAGTTCTTCTGAGTCTTCAGTTGACCCCCTATTAATAATATAGGGTGCCCAGAAGGGTGAACCAGAATAAATAATGTGGAGATGCAATTCTTAATCAAAAGACAATATAAAAGCATTTAAAGCAAAATCATAAGGTATATTTTGCATATGGTCACAAAATTATCCTTTCTTTTATTCAGCAACTAAAAGTAACTGGTATAATTTCTGTTTTTTATCATGACTAATAATTTTGTGTGATTCTTTTCTATGATTAATTTATTAAGCATTTATATTTTTAAAAAATATAAACACTGTATTTGATTCTGAATTTATTTTGACAATATAATACTTCCTATTCTAAGGTTATTCTTAATAGCAGTTTGTCTTAGGTTGTACTGAATCCTCTAGAAAAGTAAGGGAGAGAAGAAGAAAAATTTAATAAAGTTGTATCCAGAACACTAATGCAAGTAGACCTTGAATTGGGTTCTTTGATTTTTTTTTTAAAGGATTATATTAAAGTGGATTTGTGAATTCAAGATTTGTAAAGAACAAGGTTTTGATATATGCAAGGTGGAAATATAGGTAGAGGAGAATTGAACACGCTTTTCTTATTTATTTATATCCATAATCAGAATTTTCATCCATCAGTTGGAAGATACTCTATATATAGTAGAAAAGTAAGAGAATATACAAGCCACAGCTAGTTTTTCTCTAGAAATTTGACAGTAACATTGAATCAACAATTTTGTCAATGTTTTCAACAGATCTTGGTCCTGGGCTTTTTATAGAATGCTATATAGTACCTCAACTTTTTTTAACATTGAAGCGACCTTTGAAGTATTAAATGGATATATGTGTTTTTATGGTTGGAACAGTTGAGGACATGGTCATTGTGTAGGTCAGCTGCTTTTATTTATAGTAACATCTGGATGAAGTCAGGCAAACCTAGTTCAAATCACAGCTCAACCATCCACCACATACAAGGACACAACAATGCCAAGTTACCCCTCAGCCTTTGTTTCCTCATCTTCAAAGTGGAAGATATATACTTTACAAATTTTTTTATAAAGTAGATAAGTTAAATTAGTCTGTACAAAGAATTTGTTAAAGCATCTGATGACATTATTATCATTATTAGACAATGTTGCAATGATCCTTTTAAGGCAGGTCAGGCATATTTCCATGTTAGACTACTGGGAAGTTCCCAAAAGGACAGAATAAAAGTAGTATTTTTCATGTCTTTATATAAATATGGTAAATTTGCCCCATGAGGCATCAGAAAATGCCAAATTGCTATGTATTATGCACCTCCTCAAGTGACAGGATCAGATCTAAATCTCAGATAGGTTAAATGATAAATAGAGCAGCTATAGAGAATTACACTCAATAGGGATAAGTATGAGGAAAAGAAACTTCACAAAGAAGAGGGGCAGTTTGCATGGTACAAAGTAAGAGTCTGTGCCTTGTTGTGAAAAATTATTCCACAATTTGGGAATGCTGGCATTTATAATGAAACACTGTTTTTTAAAGTATTATTGAATGGAGACCTTAAAGAAATGTTATCTTAGCTATTCAATCTGTTGAAAAGAGACATAGAGAATTTTTTTAAAAATTATCAAAAGGAATACCAAAGATGATGAGTGTGCAGAACAAAGCCTGTGAAAAATCATTCAGGAAAAAAAAACAAACAAACAGAGAAGGGATGTAATCATCTGCAGGAATAAGAGACCCAGAAAAGAAGTAACAAGATGTTTTTCTCTTCCATTGTCACTTACTATCTCCTTCCTGTTTGAATTTTGTGAGAACTATATCTTTATGCTCATTGTGGTTTCTAAAGAGCACCACTTGTTTCCCAGAGATGTCTAAAAGAGAAAATTATGCTGTTTTCCTTTCTTTCTTTTTTTAAAAGGAACAATGTAATGGTAATGAGCCGAAATTTTCCAGGCTGCAATCGTAGGGATTTCCTAATCATGGGAAATCCTGAGTCAATCACTAACTAGTTATGGAATTTAACTTTTCATATCTATAAAGTAAGGATGAGAGTAGGATTGTTGGAATGAGTGATTGATATGGAAGAAACTCTTAGAATGAACTTGGTGCATTAAGCATTCAGGTTACGTTCGGCAAGATGGCTGGACTATGCCCTGGCCCATGCGCAGGGCATTCGTTAAGACCAGGCTTTGCTCATTGTTCTACTTCTATCCCTTTTATCTGAGTTCTGCCTTCCCCATCGGGGCCCAGACTTTTCTACCCTGAGAAGCACTTACGATGCCAGTGGTAAACCTGGAAAAAAAGAATTCCAGTGTCAGTTTGCAGGTGAAGAAACTAAGGCTCAGAGAGGTAGAGGGAGAGGAGGAGAGAGGAGAAAAGGAGAGAAATGGCAGAACTCGGACCACTTATCTTAAGAATGTACGTAGGCATTTGGGGCAGCACAAAAGAATGTGAGAAAAGCAGAGTGAATCTAAAAACCCCAAATGGAGTTGGAAGGAGGCATTGATATGAACCCTTTAGAATTAAACTATTCATGTAAAAAATTAATTAGGGAAGGAACTCAAGTGGACAAAACATGAAAGAAACATGTTATCTGTCTATATGAGACTAAATCTAATACTCCTTTAAAAAATAGACATAATCTGCAAGAAGCAGTGTGCTGCTTGGGACTACTAGCCAACACAGCAGTATCCATGTTCCCCTGAAATACTGGGAATAATTAAAACAATTGTCAACATATATCATTAAATATATGTTATTTATACATATAATAAATATATATTTATGTATAGTCATAGATAATGTATATATTACTTTTATTTATATTTTAATAATTGTTATTATTAAAAATTATATTGGATTTTATAACTCATACCTTTATTGACTGTCCTGAATGGATTTGAGAGGGATTATGGATTGAAGGAAGCTTTAAATTTATCCTAACTCTGGAGGTGCCCAATAATAGCATCTTGTCAAATCCTCTCATTTTGAAGGTGTTACTGGGAAACTAATGCCCACACTGAGATTTATTTTTCTCAGAGGGAGAATTGAATCAACAAATATTTTATGAGTAACTACTATGAACTAGAAAAAATGCTGATTGAAGAAATAATGGGGAGTAGGATAAGGTCCCTAACTCTGCTTTATAGAAGCTTATGATTCAATGAGCAATAGAAACATTAAAAAGGCAACAAAATGTACTCTTAGGGTGTTTTGTAAATATGTGACCTGTGCAGTCAGTCACAAAGTGCTCTTGGCTAAATGTTCTTTGTGACCCTCTTGAAGTTCTTGATAATTTTTGACCAAGGAGATTCTCATTTTCATTTGGCACTGGGCCTCAAATAATTTTGTACAATGATACACCACATAATGACAGACTGCATATTTGATGGTGGTCTTATAAGATTATAATAACCTATTTTTTACTATACCTTTTCTATGTTTAGATATACAAACACCTCCCACTGTGTTACAATTACCTACTGTCAGTTCACTATTCAGTTCAGGAACATGCTGTATAGGTGTGTACCTGGAAGCAACAGACTCTATCATTTAACCTAGATGTGTAATAGGCTATACCATGTAGGTTTATGTAAGTATTCTCTACAATGTTCATACAATGACAAAATCACCTAATGATGCATTTTCCCATCTTGAAGGGACTCATGACTGTCATGGGTTCTGAGCACTCTGATCAAGACTGCAGTAGGATAAAGATAGACTGCAATGGGAACACTTAGGATGGAAATGTAAGCCAGTTGCTGGATGGAAGTGACTGTCAGAGAAGGCTTCTCCAGGAAACAATGGCAAACTCACATTGAAATGATGAATAGGAATTAATCAAGTGGAAGAGGGTGGGAGAAAAGAAATTACAGGGCGAGAGCACACTTCATGTAAGGTCTCTATGGTGAGCAAAAGCATGGAGAATCCACAGTATAATGTACTTGAATTTTAGAGTAAAAGGTAAGGATAAGTAAGAGATGAGGAAGGAACCAAATCATAGAGAATAATGTAAGTCTTGATAGCGATACTCATTTTACTCTTAGAAGTTTGAAGTCACTGAATGATTTTAGGTAGAGAAGTGAGTTTATCAAATGTTGACTTTAGAAAAGTTACTCTTAGTTGCCCTGTAGAAAAATCAATGGAGAGAGTAGTTATATTGTATTTTCATTAATCTAAGCAAGGAAAGATGACTTGAACTGAATCAGCCAGAGGAGGTATAGAATTCAGAAAATGTGCTGGTTGACAGGATCTCTAAAGATAGGGATGGAGAATCAGTCGATATTTCTAATCAGAAAAATAAATGAATATTCATGATGTTTGCTAAGATATTAACTATAAGACAAGAAGCAGGCATATGCAAAAGATCATGATTTCCATGTTAGAAATGCTGAATTCAAATTGTCTATATGATGTTCATATGAAGAGGTCCAAAAGCAGATGGATAAAGGCTTCTGGAGTACAGAAGACATTGAGGTTGAAGATTGACTGTGGGGAAGAATTAGAAGCCATGTGAGTGGGGACGTTTGTCCAGGTTACCTAAAATCCAAATTAAAATTGGAAGCAGCCAAAATCATACATGCAAGTGTTCCAAAGAACAGAATATTCAAGAGTGTCAAATGTTACTAAGAAATCTAGATGTTCCCTGGTGCATCTAGTGTAGTATAAACATTATATATATATATATATAGTGCAGTATAGCCATTAACTGACTCCTCCATTTGCCGTGTCTTCCCAAAACTATGGGTTCTTTCAGGACTGGAATCATGCCTCATTATTCTATAGTAGCTCTCAAAGTATCTAGCAAAATGCCTTGCAATAGGTATGTGTGCACATGTGTGTGTTGGCTGATTGCTTGGCTGATCTTTTTTTTTTTCCCCCTTCTGACTTAAGCAGAAGAAGAATTCTGTTTCCATCTGGTCACTGGGACATTTCAACCTACAATCACTGCAGCACAGCACCAGAGGAAAACTGGAAAATATTTCAAGTTTCTTAATGCTCTCTACTGAATATTCATTATAGAAGTTCATTTCTTCCCCAAAATTGAGGAGTCATTCCTAGCTACTTGTATTTTTTCAGCTAATATGAATATAAATGGACCAGATTAATAAAGGTCTACTGAGGCCATCTATTAGATGAAGTCTACAGTAACAAAACCCTTTCAGCAATTGGTTACTACTCTCCTCCTTGATCCATTAGTTGGCCCGCCTTTTATTTCAGAACGTAGTTCAAGTCTATCTAACTCTCTATTTGTAGAAATGGCTGAGGTGGGGCATGGTGGCTCATGCCTATAATCTCAACACTTTGGGAGCCTGAGGCAGGAGAATTGCTTGAGCCAAGAAATTCAAGACAAGCCTGGACAACATAGCAAGACCTTGTCTCTACAAAAAATAAAATTAACTAGGAGTAGTGGTGCATGCCTGTAATCCCAGCTACTTAGGAGACTGAAGTGGGAGATCACTTAAGCCCAGGAGGTTGAGGTTATGGTGAGTTATTACACTACCACTGCACTCCAACCTGGGCAACAACAGAGTGAGACCTCAGCTCAAAAATTTAAATTTAAATTTAAAAAATATAAAAAGAGGCCTGAATATTAATAATTTATTGACTTTCTCCTAAAGAGCTGAAATTAAATTACTTTTACTCTTAGAATGTATCTTTGTCCCTCTATATGCCTCATGCAGTACTGATGGTGTACCTCATAGAAAAACTCACTACAATTGAGGGAAGACTCCCTGAAAGAGGAGAAAATTCAAAATACACCATTTCATTTGTATGATGGAATTCAACTGAATACAAATGAATTTGGAGTGAAACTGTCAGGAAGTTTATTTATTCTTATTTGATGGCTAAGACTTGTCTCTAGAATTTAATATTTTATATCACAATTTGACACTAACTCAATACCAGAGTTTTGTATCAGAGTTAGAGTTCTGCCAGCTTAAGATGCAGAAATAATTATAGGATTTGCAAAGATAAGAGTAAAATCCCTAGTTATTGATGTCAGTTACTCAAATTTATACCACTGTTATCTAGCATTATATTTCTTAGTTTATTTTCAGTGGACTCCAATTTTACTTGATCCTCTTCCATAAAAACCAGTTGTAAAAGTGAAATACAAACTAACTTTGAAAAAAAAAAAAAAAAGGGTCCCTCGGTACCAGTTTATTTATATTTTCAACCACATATATAAATTTATAATTGCAATCTCTTTTCTAGATTTGACATATTTTTCCTTGTAAAATAACAATTAACTTGAACATATGGGACACCTGTACCACAGCATGGACTAAAAAATTCAAAGGGACATAATTAATTGGAATACCAAGAAGCAGCATGCTTGTAAACCATAATAAAATTCAAGGTAATCATTTTAGCCTAATTTATGTTCTAAATATTTGAAAGATGAAGATAACTGAAAAGGTAGTTGGAATTCAAACTTTTGTCTTCGAGCTATGTATTGAAATTCATTGATAAAGCGATTCTCATAAAGCATAAAGTAAATGTATAAAGTAGGAAAGAATGTAGCTAAACAATAACGGTAGAAATTCCATTTTTCTTATTGCATTACTGTGTTTACATTTTGAAAGGCTTGTAACCTTTTTAAAATTAAAGTCTTCCAAATATTTACAAGAGTAGATAATGCTTTTAATATCTCCATATTTTATATTTATTTTGGTTATCAGAAATCTTATAGAAAATTTACATTTCAATCAGTCTTTTTATAATATAGACAAGAATTATATTTTTATAATAAAATTTTCATAGCTGGTTTAAAAATAAGCCAGCTGACTGGTGTTTATTCTATGCTAAAAGAGAAATTTATGAGGTGGAAAACTCTGCTGGTTTAAAATGTAAACGTGTACTAAATTAAACAACCTTTATCAAGGAAGTTTTTTAGTTATTATGAGAAAAATTACATTTACAGCATTAGAGTCATTCACAAAATAAAAGAAATGAAAATAACCGATTATCTCATATTAAATCTGTAGTTTAATGTCTTCACTGTTTAACATTATTATGAGGTTTGTTTCTCTATATAATCCCCCTTATACACACAAAACACAATGCAGTAGTGACGAGTACCAAAATTGATAGTCATACACCTAATCATATATATGATGTATGTTTGTGATTAAAGTGTATAGATTATTTCAGCCTTATCTATATAGGCAAAATAGAGTGTGTTTGTGTTTTGTGTAGCTGTGCCATTAAGTGGACACAGGATAGTCTTTTGAGACAGACTGATCTGAATTCGAACCCCAGATCCTCCTCTTACTGGCTAGTCTATCATGAATAAATTACCTATCCTTTTGCATTGTCCTTATCTATAAAAGACAATTCTTCCTTGACTAGTTTGTATTTTAAGAAATAGTGATGACATACACAAAATGCCTACAGCAATGATTAGCACCTATAATAAATTTTATTTATACATTTGCTAATATGGCTTCAAAGACTAAGCCAAGATAATTGCAAATAATGATAACAGAAGTCAGTATTTGTGACACCTGTGGTTCTGCCAGGACATTGCTTAGGGAAAAATTAAATTGCAAAGAAAGTGCAACAATACTTAAGTTGATAGCATCTACAGTAGAGTCTGATTTAATCATTTTATTGTGAGAACCTACAGTTAAGGGACAAAGAATTGGAAAAAGTCATATGACCAGGCATGACCTTGAACTGCTTATGCATTGGATTATAGATTGAGTAAGAAAGGTGGTAGATTAATAACTTCTTCATGATTTAGTAGATTAGTATTTCATCATTACCCACCCATCCTAGGTAAAGGAAGGATAGGTAGTTGATAGCTGTGTTTCTTTCTATGACTTTTCAAATGAAACTTTTTTTATACATTGGCATATTGGATTTGTGTATTTAATTATTTTAGAAAGGCAAATATCTTACAAAGTAACCTTATGTTGAAGTGAACTAGACTGGTTTTTGAAATCAGATTCCATGAGTTGAAATTCTCACAGTACTGTTTACCAGTTGTTTAACTCTCCATAAATCACTTAATCTCTCTTTGCTGTTTCTTTAATTATAAAATGAAGTATGTGCTTTCACTTTCATTGTTATTGTGAGGAGTAAATGAACCTTTTGGCCTCAAGTTACTTTGATTCACATCCCTGTAGTACTATTTACTTTTTACTTGATTTTTTTTTTTTTGAGTTGGAGTCTCACTCTGTCACCCAGACTGTAGTGCAGTGGCCGCTCCCGGCCACCGCAACCTCGACCTGCTGGGCTCTGGCGATCCTTCTGCCTCAGCCTTCCAAGTAACCGGAATTACAGGCATGCACTACCACGCCCGGCTGATTTTTTTTTTTTTTGTAGAGATGAGGTCTCGCTGCCCAGGCAGGTCTTGAACCCGCAGGCTCAGGCAATCCACTCATCTCAGCTTCCCAAAGGCGCGGGATTACAGGCTGAGCCACCGAACCCGGCTTTTTACTTGATTTTTAAAAAGTTACTTGACATCTAAGTCTTAGGTTTTAAAAATATATATTTTATATTAATATATATCGTTAAAATAGCATTAATAGATACTAATATAGCATATACTTTAGGGTTGTTGTAAGGATTAAATGTATAAATCCATATAGAGTACTAGATCAGTGTTTGGCATGTATTTTGTGCTCAATAGCTGTTTGCTATTATTTATACAAACACTTGAAGAGAATATAACCTACGTATAAGTAATATAATGTGAAAATATCTAAGTATGTGTGCATGTATGTGCATATATGTACAAATTTGAATTAAAACATTTGTATCAGAAAGAAAATTGACAGAAAAAAATGGAATTTCAAAATTATGTTTGCATCACAGTGTTTTTATGGAGAACTTGCCCAAACAGAGTATTCAGCAGGCAAGTGCCTCTATTTAAAAACGTTTGAATTCCCAAATCATTAACTGACCATGCTTTAACTCTTTAAACCATAAGCTGTAAATAAGCCAGGTCAGTTCTAAACCAGAGGTCTTACTATGAAAGTTTAATTGATAGAATCGATCATTTCAGACTGTCTTCTAGCCTGTTGACTGGTGAAAAGCCATACATGAAAAAAGACATTTCTTGATCTGTATTACAAGGGTAGAAATGAAATTATATTTTAAGAGATGAAATAGAAACATAAAACAGAAAAAGTTTGCTATCAATCTGTTGATACTTTAACACTTTTTTTCTGGTGAAAACCGTAAGATGAAGACGTGGCAATGTGGCAAATTAAATAAGAATGTAGTTGAATTTCTTTCTCATAAATTTTGGAAGCAATAACTTATCTTTAAAATCAGAATGTTTAGCTCACTAATCTCACAAGCTTGTGCAATTTGGTGGAGTAATGACTGTAAAATCAGATTTTCATTGAGAGTAGATAACCTATTAATAGTATCTAGATTGTTTCAACCCTGGTGGACTGTATTGTTTCAACTATGGCATTCCTGATTATGACAAAGTAGCACTAAAGTTCAGGACTGAGTTTTGTTAAGTGTTTTTCCCCATTTGCCCCAAATGGACATTGGGACAAATAGAGTTTTTATTGCGTTTAAACAAAGGTAGAATGTAGGTTTTATATTTTTAAAATTATAGTTTTTTGTCCATCTTAAACTGTTTTCAGTTGCTTTTAACAGAATACCTGAAACTAGGTGATTTATAAAGAAAAATAATTTATTTCCTGCAATTATAGAGACTGAGAAGTGCCAGGTCCAGGGACTGCATCTGGTGAGAGCTACTTTGATGGTGGAAACTCTCTGGAAAGGACTGAGCATGCCAACATGTTCAGGTCTCCCTTTCTCTTTCTTATAAAGCCACCATTTCTCCTCTCATGATAACTCTTTAATCCATTAGCCATAAATTCATTAACCCATGGATGGATTAATCTATTCATTAGGGCAGAGCTCTCATAATTCAATCACTTCTTAAAGGTCCCATCGCAATGTTACCAAACTGGGGGATTAAGTTTCAACATAAATTGTGATGAGGACATTTGACCATAGCATTGCCTATATTAGGAAAATATGAATTATTTTTCTGAAATGATGGCAAAGACCTTTTTTCTTCAGATTCAGAGAGAAACAACATGGCATAGTAGACCAACTGTGAACGTTGATGACAGTGGCCCATCGCTAACAACTGCCATACAAAACTATAAGACCAGTGAACTATTACTAAAATTTTCTGTAAACAGTTATAATAATATTTGTGCTGTAGACCATTATTAGAACCAGCAATAAAGTGTTTATACATAGCACTTAGCAGTCTCTGAAACATGAGGATGGTCTTCAACATACATAATTAATGAAAATTATTAAAACTGAACTGACCCAGATATTTAATTTTTATTATTAGTTCATTTGTACCTCATATATAACCACATATCTAAACATATGACATATTTATTCTATAAATTAAAGTGAATTATAATGGATATTTGAGATTATATACCTTTATTTTGAAATAGCAGTGAACACTAAAATAGCAGTATTTTAGTGTTTAAAAATCAGATGTAGGGCATTACATTCAAAAGAGAATATTTAAAAATATGTAATTACTATGAAGAAACTTTCAGATGACAGATCTGAGAGGCATAAATTTAATATAAACCTTAAAAAATATTCCTGGTAATTCTTATTTGCTTCTGGGCATAACTGAGTTATTCTGCATGTATTTTTCTGTATGGAAACATGTGATGTTTACTTGAGTGTTTAGATAAATACATTGCATGCACTAGAATGTTTTACAACATCGTTCTAACTGAACCATGGTATATGTCATATTTGTTAATATGTAGAAATAATCTCTGAGGGATTTATGGATCAAGAAAAAACACATTGCATTAGTTTTCTGTTGCTAGGTGCTAAAACCAGGCTGCTCTCGGCAGAAAGGTTTCTTTTGGAGACTCCAGGGAAGAATCTATTCATTGTGTATTCCAGCTTCTAGAGGCTTCTAGCATCTTGGGGCTTGTGGTTGCATTTCTCCAAACTCTGCTTCAGTCATTACATTGGTTCTCATTTATTTGACCTTTCTGCATCCCTATTATATCCTTGTGATAGCATTGGATCCACCCAGATAATTCAGGATAATCTTTCCATATGCAAATCCTTCATTTAATCTTGTTTGTGAAGGTCCTTTCCTATCAAATAAAGATGTGGACATATTTGAAGATGGGCGTTGTTCAGCCTAATAGCGTCCACTCTCTGGTACCCAAGGATTTACATCCATCCATATGCAAAATGCATTCAAACCCTCCTAGAATTCCCAAAAAGTCTCAATTCACTACAACATCAACTCAAAAGTCAAAATCTCTTCTAAATTTAATCAGATCAAAAGTCCCAAATATTATTCTTGAAATCATCTAACACAGGTATCGTTGAAACTCTTTTGTGATCCCTTCTGGGGAAAATTTCTCTCTATCCGTACACTGATAAAATTAGATAACAAATTGTCTATTTTGTTTGCACCCACAATACAATGGTGTGACAAGAATGAGATAAAAGCTATAGACATTCCTATTTAAAAATAGAATCTTATGGGTCTCCCATGTGTATCACAGAAGCATACTCCATTAGAAAAGAGGCTCTTTCAAAGAGATTTCTTAAATGATCCCACCTCTCTTTCTGGCTTCCACTGCTGAGATGACTGAGGAATTCATCAGCCACACGACTAATCTCTTCAAAGAGTCTTCTCTGTTCTTGAATACACTGCATATTTTATCCTTTTAAGACACTAACAAAGGTTGTTGAGCCACATTCTTGGTTTTATCCTAAAGCACATTTTACTGACAATGTATCTTCTAATTTTAGCATCTATAGTGACCTGAATAAGCTGATAATTTACAAAATCATAAAATATTGGTTCATTTTTGATGAACAGTTCTTTCCTCAACTTATCACTTTTTTTGTATTTTACTATAAGCAACAAAAAGAAACCAGCCACATCGTTAACACTATGCTTGAGAATCTCTTCACCTTAATATCCTAGTTCATTGCTTATAAGTTTTGCCTCCACATAAGGGTAGGACATAATTCAGCTACTTTTCCTGCCACTATATGACAAGGATCCTCTTTTCTCTAGTCTTAAATAATATATTATTGATTATCCTTCTGAGCCCTCAGCAGCAGCACATTTAACATCTGTATTTTTATTAACATTTTCTTTGTGATAATTTAGGATTCTCTAAGATGATGTCAGTTTTCTCTATGTCTCACTTCCTTTTGAGCCCTTGCAAGCATTGTCTTTAACATCCATATTTCTGCTAATAGCCTGTCCAAAGAAACCTAGGATTTTCTATCATGTTCCTCAACATTTGTCCATCCTCTCCCCACTACTTAATTCTAAAGCCACACCTACAATTTTAGGCATTTGTTACAACAGTACCCGGCATCCAAGTACCAAATTTGTAATTACCTTCCTGTTGCTGAAGATTCAGCTTAAGGTAGTCAGTGGGACTAGTTGTTTTTTGTTTTTTTTTTCTGGAAACCACAGTGTAGGAACTTTACCTTGTCTTTCCCAAATTCTAAAATCTGCCATCATTCCTGTGCTTATGTCCATATCATACGTGCAGGGTGCAAAGACCAGCAAACGCTTCTGATTCACATTTAGAAATAACTGTAAGTAGAAAAAATGCACAAGCACTGATTCTGTTTCCAAAATAACAACAGGGAGCACAGTAAAGTTGATTATTACTCATATAATATATCTTAAATGAAGAAGACATTTCTAGATACACAAAAACCTCTCAAAAGTCTTCATATTTAAAACAGCCTAACATCTCAAGACATGGATAAGCAGTTCTATTACACATCTCATTAAATATGTTACCCAATCATTTATATTATGTAAGAAAATGCCTCTATCCCAAAACCCCTGCACAAGTTACATTCAATTATGTTTACCATTTTAAAAGTACACGTGAACTTGAAAAACTTCCTAATCATTCAGTCTTTTTCAAAATGGATATCAAAGCTGGTTATGTGAAGGATGAGGGAAAGTTTTGTACTTTTTCAGATGAAGTATATTTTGTAAAAGGGAATATTGTGAAAGCTGAATCAAAATATAACTACCGTATTCACAAAGCATTAACTTATTTTTCTCATACTTCATTTAATTTCTGAATGTCAGGTCAATTGTTACTATTACATATCAACAGGATAATATAAGATCAGTTGCTTAGTACTTTTCTAGAAATCCTTTTGTTGCCATATACTTTTGACTTTCCTGGCATTTTCTTGTCTTATTTTCCTAAAACTGTTACAGCAGACCAAACAGTGCATGTAAACATTGCTAGTTAATAAAGAAGATAGCAAATACTATTGCATTTTCCATTCATTCATACCCAGTCTTTCCCTGTTCCAATCCTCAAGGACATCTCTATCTTCTTTCAGGTAATTTGTCCCGAAATTTAAAGGGACACCGATGCTATAAAGGCAAACAAATTGAACACATACATGCATTTTCCCCTTACTTCACTCTAATTTTTACTTCTATCCACTTTTGCTCCTAAATTCTTTCTGTCTCTGAACCTGAAAGGTAGTAACCTGGTTAAAGGAAGAAAGAATTGAGAGAACAAAGGCAGTGATGTCCAAGATGTTGTTAATCCTCCACACAGCCTGTCTGCATTGAGGACATTTTTCATTGTGTACCTGAAAATTGGAAATAGCTATGAGTCTATTGGAACTCTTCTTTTCCAAATTCTTTTAAACTGAAGGAGAGGAGAAAACTTTAAAAGAGTAGGACTTGGGAGGTAATTTAATTTGATCCTCTACTTTTGTGACAAGGAGATCCAGAAAATTCAGGAACTTGCTCACAATAGTGCCAGGACTGGAATTTGAGCTTAATGACTCAATCAGGTATTTTTTTCACCACACCTTACATCCTCAGTAAAGTTAAGAATAATCTTTGTTCTGACTTTCTACCTTGCTATCTTGGATGATTTCTTTCTTAAACCTTACCTTCAGGAAATCTAAATGTCACCTATGTGAGCATAATTTATTTAGCAAAGGTTCTTAATACTGCAATAATAAAACATGTAAAGTAATAGGATGAAATAAAATAAATTGTTGAATAAGAAAATCATAAATTATTAAAGTCAACTTTTTTCCTTCTACAAAATTTATAAAACTCTAAGATTGATTTGTTGTTATTGTGTTAGGTGCTGATTTGGGGGGCGGAACCAAAAAATAATAATAGACTTATCTTTTGGAAGGCAGGTTCCTTGTAGCACACTTGGAATTTGTTCCTCCAGATCAAACTGTCAACCTACGTTTTTAATCTGAAAGTTTTGAGAAAATTGTGTCACGGTTTGCCAAAAAAATGTCTCAGATTGTGGCAAACAGATGACCATGACAACACACCTACCCATACCATGCTGAGTGTTCAGCAGTTTTTGATCAAAAACAGAATGACCCCCTATACCCTACCCTCCCATTTGCACAGTCTTGCTCCCAGTGATTTTTTTTCTGTTGTTGTTCCCGGATGTAAAAAGTCTTCAAAGGGAAATATTTTGCTAGTGTGGAAGAGGTGAAACAAAAAATGACAGAAGCACTAGGTGGCATCAAAACTGAGGAGTACAAAAACTGTTTTGAGCAGTGGAAAATGCTTCTCCATAAGTGTATTGAATCAAATGGAGAATACTTTGAAGATGACTGATGTTTAAACATGTAAGAATAAACACACAAATTTTGATTAAAAATTCCATTTGGGGGAGTTCCCCTTCCATACTTAACCTCTCTGAAGCATGTTCATCTTGCTTTTTAAAAAATTTATCTAGAAAATTCATAATATATTTAATCAATAACATATTTAAAATTATGAAAGTTTCCCTTTGTCTTAGATTAATTTGGGTTTTGGGCAAAATTAGTATATTATTTTCTTACAGTTAAGCTTAGAATTTAATACTTGAATAAAAAAACATTAAATGAGAATACCATCCCATTCTTCCCAAATAACTAGATTATAGTTTTCATCAATTAAATGCATAAAATTTATTTATTTATTTACTTACTTACTTATTTTCATTTTTTGGAGTCAGAGTCTCACTCTGTTGCCCAGGCTAGAGTGCAGTGCCATGCTCACAGGCACCACAGCCTCCACCTGCTGGGCTCAGGCAATCCTTCCAACTCAGTCTTCCAAGTAGCTGGAACTACAGGCATGTGCTACCACACCGGGCTTATTTTTTGATTTATTGTACAGATGAGGTCTCACCGATTTGCCCAGGCTGATCTCAAACCCCTGAGTTCAGGCAATCCTCTTGCCTCGGCCTCCCAAAGTGTTGGGATTACAGACCTGAAACACCGTGCTCAGTCTGTAAAACTTATTTATTACTGCGACCAGCATTTATTTTATAAGCAATTAGGCAGATTGATAAAACTGTAGATTCAAATATCTTCATAATACTACACAGAAATCTTGCAATTTTTCTCTATTGAGCTCTTATATCATTTTCTGCAACTACTGTGTCATAGTTTCTCAATCATCCTCAGATAGAAACTTTCCCTTCTGATCCCTCTATTTTTGTGAATGTGCCTCATACTTCCAATTTGTCATAGTCCTAAGATGGAAATTTTTTTTCTGCATCTGTATCATCCTCTCTTTCCATTTTACATTCTAGGGGAGAAATGTAAGCCCTATAATGACTGTAATTTTATAATCATTTCAGAAATCACATTGAGAAGAATCTCATTTTTTCCCATGTTTTCAGGGACTTTGCTCTTTTCTTTATCCCTTTGATTTGTTGAACTTCCTATGTCTATCTTAGACAAATTGTTTCCAGTTTATTCATGCATAATCTAGTTTCTTCTATTTAAAAAATAATAAGGAAAATAAAAACAGTGGCTTCTTTTTTGACCTCACAAGTTCATCTCTTATGCTCCCTGTCTTTCATCATCAAGCACTGTCTCTACCTGATTCTAATTCAACATTCACAAAGTTTAAGATATTATGAAATACTTCAAATATGCTGAAAAACACAGAGGATAGTATAGCACAGAGTCATGTACCCACATGCCTCCAGATTTAACATTGTTATTTTGCCATATTTTCTTTAGATCTTTTTTTCAAAGAAATGTTATATTATACATATAACTGAAGTACATCTCAGTTAATTTTATTTCTTCTTTCTAGAGGCTTTTATCCTAAAATAGACATGTGTCTCATCCACTCTAATTTCAATATATTATACCATTTGTATCTACTCATAACTAATATATATTATTATTTATATTTTTATATTTACACAAATTGTTAAAGTATGACTATATTTTGAACATTATATTAATAAATGTAGATCTGCTCTACTTAGCTCATCATTTATATAGCATTATACAACATGAATATATCAAAATTTATATGTCTATTCTCATATTGATGGACATTTAGTTTGTCCAGTTTTTTGTCTTATAAAATGTCCTTCAGTGTTCATGCTTAGTAATATTTTTTTGCTCACATGAAAATGTTTCTTTAGAAGAGGTAACAGTGACCTCAGGATATAGCATCTTCCCATTTTCTAGGAATAGCCAAATTGATTTTCAGAGAGGGTGAACCAATGTGCAGTCCCATCATCAGCACCTGGATACTCACTCTTTCTTTATGTCTTAACAATACTTGTTTGAATCAGACATTCCGATTTTTGCTTACTTGAGGAGTACAGAATGAGTTCTATATTTGTTATGTATTACTGCATAACAAATTTCCCCAAAACTTAATGACTTGAAAGAGAGATATTTATCTTACAGTTTCTATTGGTTATGAATTTAGGATTAGCCTAGGAGGATATTTCTGTCTCAAATTCTTTCATAGGCTGCAATTAAGGTGTTATCTGGGGCTGTGCTTCTTATCTGAAGGCTTTATTGGGGAAGATTTACTTCCAAGCTTTCTCGTGCAGTTATTAGCAGGATTCGGTTGCTTATGCAATATTGTACTGAAGGTCTAATTTTCTTATTGTCTATTGGAAAGAGACTGCCCTTAGTGCATGCAGTATTCTATAGAGAAGCTGACAATAAGGCAGCTCATTTCACTCAAAGCAAGCAAGAGAGTTAGCAAGATCAAGAGGGAAGTCACGGTTTTTGTGTAACGTTACTGCAGAAAGAGATATCTAAACACTTTTTTTTCCTACTGCATTCATTAGTAGCAAAATAATAAGATTCACTAGGTCCACATACAAGGGCAAGGGGTTGCACAGAAGTATGAATACCAGAGAGTGGGTACCATTGAAGGCCATTTTAGAAATTGCCTATCACATTATTTCACTGTATTATTGTCGCATTTTTCTGATTATTAATTGGATAGCTTTTCATGTCTTTGGCATTAAGATTCTTGTTTATGAATTGCCCATTTATATTTTTCCAACTTTTTTGTTGAGTAGTATTTCAGTCTTAACATGTAAATATTAACTGCATATTCTAAATACTAACTGTGGTTAGTTTTATGAGATGGAGCCCACTTACACTTCAACTAACTTAAATTTGATATATTCTCTCTTTCCATTTCCCCATTCCCATTGCCAAAACCACTCCTATAAGGTCATTATTGATTTTCATATTTTAAATTCAGTGAATGCTTTTCAGATTCCATCTTAATTGACTTGCTGGCAGCATTCAATATGGAGGAGTAGCTTCATAAATTTAGCTCAAAATATGTTTTTTGAGTTTCAACTTTATGTCAGATATACTATTTTTCTTGACTTTTATGGCATTATTATTTATCAGATTTTTTCCCTTTCTACTATGACTGTTTGTCAGATTCTTTTGTTGTTGTTTTATTTAACCTCTAATTTACCTCAAAATGCTTCTGTTCATTAACGTTATTCCTGACATTCTTTTCCTAGTGATTTTGTTTGGTTCTAAGGATAAGCACTTATCATTATGTTTAAAATTCTCAAATTTATATTTTCAGAACTATCTCACCAATCTTCTACAAATGTGTTCACTTGGAATTTTCACAAGCATCTCAAGTTTAATAGACCCAAGTGTGAAACTTTGATCATTCTTATTCCTCAGTTGTATGAGGTCACAAATGTTACCTTTCTTTCATCCAGTTGATAATATCAGGAAACTAGGAAATATCTATGACATATCCTTGTCCTTCTAACTGTCAACTCCTGTGCATACTACCTACTCAAACCTCTTGTATTCATACATACCTCTCCATATCTATAGCTATCATCCTAACCATGCTGCCTTCTTCTCGCCTCAGGGTTACATTATGGTCTCCCATTTTCATTTTGATAATGCTTCCCCACCCTTTTGAGAAAAAATCCATAGCAACTTTTTAAAATATAAAAATAATAGAATAACTCCATTGAAATAACTTTCCAAAAAAAAAATTCTAACTTTGGATTATATTTTAAATCATCGATAATAGAATTTTGATGATAAACTTTGTACAATAGTGCTTAACATAGCTTTCCTGCTTTAGCAGTCTCCTGACTCAGTTTACTCTTACTTGGTTCTCTAACAACACTGGGTTTCTGTCTTTTTCTGTTCAATTCCAACCTATCTTTCAGGCTGTTTTTTGGAACTCACGTTTCTTTCTTCATGAAGAAATTATCTCCCCTATTCCTGCTTAACTTATACTCATTCTTCAGGTTTCGATTGAAATGTCACTTGTTTGAGAAATTCTCTTCCTTCCAGCCTGAAGTAAATATTATAGTGTCTGTTTCCATGACATTATTTAGTTTTCCTTCAGAAGCGTTATTATAATTTTAATTGTATAATAATTTATAGTTATTTTGTAATTATTTGATTAACGTCTCCAACATCCACAGACCGTTGTTATATAAATACAAATCTCATATGTAGTAGTTTTGCATTTCTAGATTCTAGAATATTGCTTGGCCCATAGTTGGTACTTAATATTTGTTCAATAAATTGCTGATTCTACTGCTAGTTCTATCTCCACAAGAGGAATTAATCCCATTGGTACAAAATTAAAGAGAAATACAAAATTGAAATCTAAAATGTGAGCCATGGTCATTAAGAATACTCTGAGGGGAAGTTTCATAACCTTGCTAGGCATCCATTTACTCATTATTAAATGAAGAGTTTAACCTAGATCAAGTGTAAGATCGTTTGCACCTCTAAAATTAAACAATTTTAACTGCTGGCTCAGGAAGAAAGAGAAATCAATGTGCTCCCAAGTAGTCAAGGAAAATTTCATGAAGAAACTTTTGATGATAAAAGCTATAGTTAATGGGGAAGAAATAGAAATTAACATAGGCATTCTGAGACAGTGAGATGAACCAGCTGTCTGCAGTAAAAGACTATTTTGGGTCTTAGTGGGAGAGATGATTTTCATGAAATCATTCCCTAGGTACCTATAAATGAGGACAAGAGTTTAAAATTGATCCCCAAAGCTACAAAAGATTGTAGGATTTTGCAAAATAGTGAATATGACTGTGCATTATTTTTAGATAAAATTCTATTAAATTAAATAAACATGTATTGATTGTTGACTATGAAATGGACACTGCTAGGCATCAGGGATATGTAATAAATAAGACTTGACTCCTGACTCTGTGTATCTCAAAATAGTGGTTGGCAGTCAAAAAATGGATGGTAATCACAAAAAGAAAGTATGAAAGAAGAAAAGATGTAGCAACCAAAAACACAGTGTATTTATAAGTATTCATAATAAAATGCAGTGTCATATGGTGAAAACATCGTGTTTAATGTGCATATCTTTTCAAGAAGCAAGACCACATCTAGGAATCTAGCCATTTTGAGGAGATGTGGATGTAAACTACAGACCACTTATAACCTGGATAACTTTATCTTTTTATAGAACCTCTTCCAGCCTCAGTTTGTGTGTTAAAAAAAAGATAAAATAAAAGATTGATGCATGGATTGGAAGCATCAATGTTACAAATGTTGGATATAGATCATTATACAAATGAAATCTGAGTAGATGATTAAAGTGAATTAGTAAATAAATTGTTCAGAATTTAATCAAAGATATAGAAATAATTCTTTATTTTTGAAAAAAATAATACTCAGATTCCTAACTCTTACCAAAGCAATTGTACATATACTCGATGAATTTAAAATAGATATAGGTTAATGTTTGAACACTTAGGATGTCAGGCAGTCATTTTTAAATATATCACAGGTATTAACTCATGTATACCTTGCAAAAGTAAACCTGCAAAGGAGGTGTCATCGTTACCCCAATTTCCTACACAAAAACCTGAGACCCTAAGAGATTATGTAGCTTGCCCAAGGTAATCTAGATTATTAAAATTTAAACTCAATGTGTCTGGATTATGAACATGACCTCTTAATACTATGTTCTACAGCATCTAAAAAATTAGATTAAAAGTCTGTAAAGATTGGAATAAAGGTATAACCTTAGCAATAATTTATGATAGTTGTTTTTACCACTTTAAGCTGGAATAAAAACCTCCCTAAAGCAAGAACTGAAGTCATAAAGTAAATGTTTACAGATATGATTTCCAAAAATTTTAAAAACATACATTATTGTAAAAAGTACTTTGAATATAATACAAGATTTAAGACTGGAAAGAAATGGTTGCAATGCAAATGGAATAAAATGTGTTAATATTATTAATATGCAAACAGTTTCCACAAACCAATAAGAACACGAATTCTCAATAAGGAAAGCAACAATAGGACAAAATATAAGAACAGAAATTCATGAAAAAAATTAAAGCAAAATATCTCTAAACAATTTAATTATGCTTAAAGTCATAAGTGAGTGAATATACAAATCAAAACAAAAAGATAACACTAACTAAAACAAAGTGTTAATAGTATCCAATGTGTTGAGGACACTAACATAGATTACTGTTGGGTTTATAAATTGCTTCATGCTTTCAAGAGAGCAATTTCTAGTATATATCAAAATATTTACTGTGCATGTCTCTTGATAAAGCAAATTTTTTTCCTAGAAATCTGCCCATTACAATGTAGTGGTTAGGAACTTTGGCTTCAGAAATATCTGGATTCGGGTCTCTGCTATTTCATTATTATATGTATGCCCTTGAAGAATTTCTCTTAATTTTGTAAGCCTCAAATTTCTCCTTTGAAAACAAGATAGTAATAGGAAAATTGCCTCACAGGGTTGTTCTGTAGATTATATTAAATCATGCATGTAAAGCAATTAACACATTTTAATAGTTGATAAATGTTAAATATTATGATTATTATTAATTATACTATAGATTGTCTCAAGTGTAAAAAAATGGCTTTATGAGAATTTTTATTATACTATAATAATTTATATTAATATTAGTAGTATTTATTGCAGTCATGGAATCACTGCAACTATCTTTGTAAAATTGCAGTGAATAGATTGGTCCTCAGAAGACAGAAGATGGGGAAATGTTGCTTGATGTGAATAATGTCACATATACAGAGGTACAGATTCAAAAAATTAGTATTGGTCAATAGGCAAATCTTAAAATGGTTATTAAGTACATACTTCGAATTCTTTAAAAGAATGCAATAAACACCAGAGATCAATAATAATTTATAAATATATAATTTATAAAAACATGACATTTCCCATTTTATGGGTAAGATTGTTTAATATTACTGAGCAATACTGTGCTATGGAGTCTCAGATGCACTCTTAACAATGGAGGGGATGGAATTTAAACATATGACAGTTATTATGGATGCCAGCCTGAATGAGATGTGCTCATGGATTGACCGGTTTCTGCCACTGGGTGCATTCTGTTCCGTACTTTTTATCAAAGAATTAGAGGAGGTATTAAAGACATAATTCCTAAATTTGCAGATCTCACAAAATTGCATCAGACAATTTACATAGATGATTTAATCAACATAGGTGATCTAATCAAGATTTGAAATGATCTAAGGTACTAAACTAGAATCAACAAAAAACTATTTAACAAAGAGTACTTTTTATAAATCGCCTAAAGTTTAAAGTACCAATTGTACAATTAGAGAGTTTCATATAAGAAACTATTATACTCAAAAAATATCCCAAATTGTGATGTAACTGTTAAAAATATTCTTACATTGTTTTACCGGTGTGTAGTTCTTTATAGTTTTCAGATTATTCTATTTTGGACAGCACATTTTAAGAGAAATATTGACATCTTAAAATATGTCCACAGGGTGTATGAAAACATTACAGATTTAAGAGTTGGAGAAACATGGAATGTTTCCCTAGCAAAAGAGAAATTGAGAGGAGAAATAGGTCTATTCAAACGCTTGGAGGTTTTTCTTGCAGAATAGGAGGCAAAATTGCAATACGTAGTTTAGAGAACAGCTGAAAGCTGCAGGGAGGTGAAATTTGTTTTAGAACACACTTTCTCACAATTAGAGATATTCAACATCGCAGCAAATTTTTTAAAGCATTAAAACCCTCACAGCTGGAAATAAATAAACAGTAGGAAAACTGCCTTCAGGGTTGTGGAGGAGATTCTGTGTATAGGAGAGAGTGGATTAAATTACATCTAACATATTATTTAGAAAAAGAATTATGATAAAGTGGAAAGATTACTAATCTTGAAGGCAGAAGACTTCCAGATCAAACTTATTCTACCACTCATCCATGTTTTAAGGCACTTTAACTTATAGTGATGTGCAAGGTTGTTTTTGGAATAGAAGTCAGTTAATGATATCCATAGGAGGCTTTTACAGTATAGCTCTGCAGAACCTAAGGTTCACAGTAGAGTGGCACACTAGGACTCTCTACAACCAAGGTGAGAATGAGAAGTTTAGAAACAGGAAACTTCCATCCTGAACACAAACTCTTCCACTGTTGTGTCTCCAGTTACATAGGTTTAAAGTTCTATTAATCTCCCACTAGAAATGTATTAGATATTTTGTAATTTTTTTACAGTAGTATCATGGAATCACAGGGATTCAATTATGATTCAATTTACTCTCATATTTCAGTCTTCATGTGTCTTGTTTATACATTTTGCCTAGTCATTCTACTTGCTATGCTTCTCTTAACTGGCCTCTGAGATTTAGAAAAAATAGAATTGATGTGTCTGGCCCTAAATGTTTTTACAAATCAGATTACATAAGTCTAGGTGCAGAAAACTTTTTATGAGACCCAAACGTGATCATTTCAGTCCTTCAGTCACAAAGAATTCGCTCTGTTTGTAACCTCTGTTCCAGGAAGAAGCTCAGAGATAACATTACAGAATAGGCTACATTTTAACTCAAAGCACCTCCATCCATCTTCTGATGACCTTTTCCCCTTTGTGAGCACTGTACTACCCACAAATTCTTCAGACCCTTAAACTCTTCCACTATATCAAAAATGCTGCTGAGTGCTTTCTGTGATGAGGAGTAAGACTCTTCCTCAACTAAAAGTGATCTCTTTCCTTTCCTCAAGAGAACTTTGGCTATCGTTATCTAGTTGTGCATAGAGGAAACTGCCCCAGATCCTAAAACACTTGGAGCCTTGAAAATCGAGAGTTGATACAGTCTTTGCATTTTCTGAAAGTCCTCCTTAACCTACCAGACGAGGTTAGGTTCTTGATCATTACATACTCCTACTTTATGCTTTTGTATTTTAGCAGTTAATTATCACTGCATTTCATTATTTGTTTATAACAATACAATGTGTAATATCTGCCTCTCTGAATATGGTTAGTTCTATAGAGGCAGAGACTCTTGGTTCAGTGCCAAGACATATCCCAGTACCTGGCATATAAGAGACATAGGCGGTCTCCAATAGGTTATCACTGAATGAATGAAAAAATATTTTGCTTGTAAAAAATAAAATTGTACAGATAATGTACTAGATGCTAGGAGCACAAAATTAAGTGTTTGCTTTTGCGTACTCTCAGGAATGATTTAAGGTCAGATTTAGTATCAGAAAAAAATTCTAGAAGAATGTACAGTGTATTGATGATAATTATAGTTTTTAATTTATAGCACCCAGAAATGCCATTTTGCTCTTTCTCCAATCTCCACATTGCCAATTCCCAGGTCCTACCTTTAAACATCGTTAGGCATAAGTAAACCCCAGCATTCTTGCCTTGGATAAGGTTAACTCCAGGCTTAACTTATATTTTAGAGATCCCCTGAATCAGGCTGATACTACCCTTTGCTGGCTTTTCTTGAGAACCATTCCTGCCTGACATTCTCATCTCTCCTACTTTACCTTCTCCACTTCTGGATCAATCACCCAAGGGAGAACTTCCTCAAATTTTCATCCATATATCCTCATTTCGTGATTTATGTCTAGGAAACCTGATCTTAAGACTCACTTGTCCTTCTATTTGTAATAATTTGATGACTTTCTTATATATCCATTGTACTGAAATTAACAGTGATGAATGAAATCATTGCTTCTCAAAGATTAGTTTAATTCAGTAACTGAATTCATCTTTGATATCCTTAAACACTAATTGTTATATCATCTCTTTAAATCTCAAGTATTTCTATACATGCTAGTCTTAGCAAAATTAGCAGATCGGAGTCTATCGAATTTCATCTTTTCCAAAATGAAAAGATCTCAGACTTTTCTGGGGAGACTGAACTAACCATAGCACATGATAATATTACATATTGGTTTTAAACTAATTGAGATACCTTTTAAGAGTCCAATTTTGAATAGATTTGGACAGTAATAATGTTGAAAGAATATGAGATGGTACTACACCAGATGTTCCTAGCCACAGTTTTAAGCAGAATATAGCAAATTTGTGAATCTGTGACAATAAGAAATAACCCATTAAGACTGAGAAACTTCACACTTATTTTCAGTTGGGAGCCAAGTGCCAAACATTTTAAAGTAACATCTTTGGCATGAAGCTTTATACAATATTTCCTTCAATCCGCTTACCTAATTTTATACATTTTAGAGAATTTTTATACATTTTTAAAATTGTGTTTTGTCATATACAATTAGTATGTGAAATTTAAAATCATCTGCTTGGGCCAGACTCGATAGCTCAGCCTATAATTCCAACACTTTGGGAGACTGATGCGAGTGGATTGCCTGAGCCCATGGGTTCGAGACCAGCCCAGACTACTTGGTGAGAGCTCATCTCTACAATAAATCAAAAGTTAGCCGGATGTGGTAGTGCGCATCTGTAGTTCCAGCTACTTGGAAGACTGAGGCGGAAGAATTATCAGAGTACAGCAGGTCGACGCTGGGATGTCCATGAGCATGCCACTGCACTCCAGCCTGGGTGACGGAGTGAGACTCCAACTCAAAAATAAATAAATAGATAAAATAAAAATCATCAGCTCATTTATTGATTCAATAACAAATATTGTTTGAGCACCCAGTAGGTTCCAGAGACTGTGTTAGGTGGTGAACTATTAAAACAATTTAGACATTAGAGCCCTCAAGGAGCTTAAGTTCTAATGAAGAAAGTTGATGTGTATAAAAAACACATTGACTAAATCAGGAAAAACACAAATGCATGCAGCCTACAGATTTATTATTTATTCATTGAAAATAAATAGTTTTTTTTTAACTTAGCTTTTTAATGTTACTCAACAAAAAAAATTGAAAAATAAAGGCCATGAAAATATGACTTTTTAAAATCTGCCAAATACAAATATGTGACATAATGTTGACATTTTAAACTTGAAACGACTTTTCCTTTTTCGTCTTGGAATTAGATCTCAGGTCTTATTGCCAACTTTGGCCTGATTGTCTCTGTGAAAATAAATATTTGCAATGAAATGTAGCAGGTCTTATAGTGGGGAGAGAAATAGAGTATATCAAAGATCAAGAGATGGTAGAATATTTTCTCTGCTTAGGGGCAGGCTTCTCAGAGGAAACTCTTGATCTGGGACTGTCAGCATATTCATTTGTTAGGGAAGCCATGAGAAACACCATAGTCTGGGTTGGTTAAACAAAATAAATTTATTTTCTAGCATTTCTGAAGGCTAGAAGTCAGAGATTAAGGTGCTGTCAGTATTTTTTTCTCCCTGAGGCCTTTCTTTTTGGTTTATAGCTGGTAGTCTTCTCTTTGTTTTTGTATGGATGGTCTTCTCTCTGTCTGTGTCCTAATCTTCTCCTTTTATAAAGACATCAGTCATATTCGATTGGGGCCAACCCTAGGTACTCCATTTAATTACCTCTTAAAAGGATTTATCTCCAAATACAGTCATAATCTGAGATACTAGGGCTTACTTAGGACTTCAACATAGAGTTTTGGGAGGGCACAAAATAACAAATAACACGCATGATGTGCATATAAAATTGTAAGCTACAAGAGGGGTAAGAATATTCCAATAGTAGTCACAGAGTATGCAAAGATAACGGGAAATGAAAGAAGGTATGTATTAGAAATGGTGAAATACTGAAGGTTGATACAGTCCTGAAATGTGGCTAAAATGGTCTTTTCCATAGAAACTGTTACATCTGATCACTTTTGGAAATTGGTGCCATGCTTCATAGCTACCATTTTAACCATCCTCTGTGCTAGATAATTTAAATATTTTTCCCGTTGATTATTTATTATGTAAAAATGTATATTATTTTCTTCTAAATTAAAGGAGAAAATGAAAGTTCAAATGGATTACTGAATGCCTCTAATGTGAAGGTGCTAGATGCTGGTGACTAAAGAATGAAAATAAGCGTGTGGTGGCTCATGCCTGTAATCCCAGCACTTTGGAAGGCAGAGGCGAGAGGACTGCCTGAGCCCAGGGGTTTGAGACAAGAATGGGCAACTTGATGAAACTTCATCGCTACAATAAATAAATAAAATTAGCAGAGCGTGATGGCAAGTGCCTGTAGTTCCAGCTACTTGAAAGGCTGAGGCAGGAGGATTGCCTGAGACCAGCAACACAAGGCTGAGGTAACCATGAATGTGCCACTCACTGCACTCCAGCCTGGCGCCGGAGTGAGACTCTGACTCAAAAACAAAACAAAACAAAAACAAAAAAGGATGAAAACATAGGTATAACTCTGTCCTCACTAAGCTTAGACTTTATAGTGAACAACTGATATTAAATAACTGATTCACTATGATGTGATGTGTGGTGAAGAGGAAGTAGAGATTCTTGTGCATAGAAATGAAAAGGTCGGGGTAGAAGTAAAACTGAGATTTAGACACATGCTTACTGGGTCTAGTGCCTGTTTTCTTTTTATAATGCTGTGCTACCTCAATTCCCACAAGCAATGTTTTTTTCCAAATGTTGAGTGCTTTTTTCTCAAAGCCCAAGACCATCTTTTAGGTGTAGAGGAAAATGCATGTTTTAAAATACATAGGTATTCAATTTGCCTTCTATTTTTGTCAAGTGATATTTTTGGTTTATGTAAGTGATACAATTTTTTTTAATATGTACATATACTTAAGCAAACAGTGATCTGATTTCAGAAAACATTCTAAATAAATAGCAATACAAGAATACACTGGCCCTGGTGGAAATTCTAATTCTGCTTTGTTGTTCTCCTTCTGATTATTACTAGTTTCTGATTCCTAAAATGGAACCTCTAGTATTGACCTACTAAGCATTTGGGAAGTACAGTAAGGCAGTTCATTAAAATGTAAATTGAGTTAAGTGTTTGGGAAACTTAGAGAGGAATATATAAATAATGAAGAACAATGAGAAGCTCTTTCCCTCAGGAACTTTGTTTCCCTGATAGTTTGAACCTTATCCATAGTCATGAATCTAGCTAGAAAACACTCTCAGTAAAAAAAAAAAAAAAATCATGAAATAAAGCAAATGAGCAGAGGGCAGTGGTGTGAGACTTCAAATGACATCAAGGGATAAATCAAACAGGAATGTTATTGCATCCAGGAATGCTATTGTATTTAGTGAAGAAAACTGTACCAGAGTTAAATGGTTTCCCTGTTTACCCCTAATTGTATCATGTGGTGCATTAACATGTTTCTCCTAGAGTTTTTTCTCCTGGAGATGTCAGGGCTAGGTCAGTTCAAGAAAGCAAAAACCTGACGGAGGACTAAAATTTAAGTATAAGGGGCAATAGAGTTCTCCCTACTGGTTTCAGAAAATCATCTCCAGGAAGGTTCTGGTTAGGTCACATACTCATATCTGGACCATTCCCTGAGACCAGGGATTTATTTTTCTCTTTCTGGATAACCCATAGCATAAGCAAGATGAAAGGCATTATTAGTAGGGAGGTAATGGAGGCATATCAGCAGATTGAAAGAAAAAGTCACTTGGAGAAATCAATATGTAAAGTTAACTGAAAAAAAATTACTTGGAAAGCTGAGGAAGGGGAATCACTTGAGTTTAGTTGTTTGAGTCCAGTCTAGGCAGGGTAGGGAAAACCCATCTCTTAGGAGGAAAAAAAAAAAGGAATAACCAGGCAAACTATGGGATTTGTTTGCCACTATGAAATAAGGATTTAAATTTCTGTGCTTGTTCCTTTGTGTTATAACCTAAATCTCACTCTCCCAAAATCAGTCTGTTCCCAACCTTCCACAGAGTTGGATACCACTGCCCCCTCTTTTATGAAATATACTCCATCCCAGGATAACAATTTTAATGGGATTTTCTCCTCTGACAACCTCCTCTGGTCTCTTTTGCGAATTTCTCTTCCATGAATTTCTCCCTCATAAAAGAGAAAACTTAAGACTAATTAAATTTAACAGAGCGTAATTGGGCAAAAAATGATTTGCAAATCAGACAGCCTTCTGAACCAGCATAGACTCAGACAAACTCCAGCACAACCACATGGTAGACGAGAATTCGTGGACAGAGAAAGGAAAATGACATTCAGAAAAAGGAAGTGAAGTACAGGAATAGAGTGGTTACAGCTCAGCCTTTGTCTTATTTGAACCCAGTATGAACAGTTGGCCACTTTTTTCTTTCTTTTGTTATTATTATTTTTTTTTAAATTGAAGTCTCACTTCTCACCCAGACTGGAGTACAGGGGCACACTCAACGACCACCCCAGCATTGACCTGCTGGGCTCTAGCAGTCCTTCCGCCTCAGCCTTCTAAGTAACTGGAACTACAGGTGCACACTACCACGCCCAGCTAACTTGATTTATTTTAGATACGAGATCTCACCACGTTGCCCAGGTTGGTCTCAAGCCCGTGGGCTCAGGCAATCCACTTGCCTCAGTCTCCCATAGTGCTGGGATTACAGAGTGAGCCACTGAACCCGGCCGTTGGCCACTTTTGATTGGCCAAAACTTAATGACTGGCACAAGAGTAGGTTAGTCTGTCTACATATCCAGTTAGATTATAGTTCACTAACATGAGTGGCAGCAGGGTAGGTGTGGCTGGAGTCATGGCTTGGTAAGAAGAATTTACTAAAACAGTTATGAATTAGGAAAGGTAGATTTATTAAAGGGAAGATACGTTATGAAGGGCACAGTGGACCAAACAGCAGGGAGTCTGCTGTCTACAAAGAGGCAGGGCTAGAGGGGTGTTTTGTGGGGCTTTGTGGGGAAATTTGCAAAAGGAAATTGCCAGAGATTTGTGAAGCTACTGATCAATTGTGGTGTTTGTTTCTTTAAGATAGGGTAAATTAGCAGCAATAGTTGACTGCTTTTTGTTTACTGTAGAACTAACATCATCGGCTGGGTGGCTCAACCTGTAATTGGCGCCTTTGGGAGGCTGAGGTGAGTGGATTGCCTGAGCCCGCGGGTTCGAGACCCGCCTGGGCAGCAAGACCTCATCTCTACAATAAATCAAAAAATCAGCCGGGCATGGTAGCGCATGCTGCAATTCCGGCTACTTGGAAGGCTGAGGTGGAAGATCGCCGGAGCTCAGCAGGTGGAGGCTGCGGTGGTCGGGAGCGGCCACTGCACTCCAGTCTGGGCGACAGACAGAGTGAGACTCCAACTCAAAAAAAAAAAAAAGAAGTAACAGCAAATATTTTACAGCTGGTTGGTAAACTTCTACAACTCTTGATGTTACCGGTAAGTTTCTTTGTAACATTTGTGAAATCTCATCCTGAGAGTTCCTTTCTCACTACCATTTACCCAACTGATGCTGGCCTAATGGGGCCTCATATTCCTCCACATTCACTAAGTGAAAGGTTACAAAAAAAACCCTGTAGAGCAAACCCAAAACATGTAAGGATTACCCCAATGTGTATTAAACTTAATTTAACACTTCTTAAACATTAATTTCCCCAGGGCCCTGTTTTCAACACTCTTATTTTCTCATGTATCACTCTTTTGTTGATAATACAGTTGGAATCAGAATTATGGCTGACTTGTCTGATTTTTGTTGTTGTTGAATGCTTCTTTTATGCTAGGTACTGTAATAAACAAAAGAAACTCAGAAAGAGCCAGGCTCGGTGGCTCAGCCCGTGATCCCGCGCCTTTGGGAGGCTGAGCTGAGTGGATTGCCTGAGCCCGAGGGTTCGAGACCCGCCTGGGCAGCGAGACCTCATCTCTACAATAAATCAAAAAATCAGCTGGGCGTGGTAGCGCATGCCTGTAATTCCGGCTACTTGGAAGGCTGAGGCCGAAGGATCGCGGAGCTCAGCAGGTCGAGGCTGCGGTGGCCGGGAGCGGCCACTGCACTCCGGTCTGGGTGACAGAGTGAGACTCCAACTCAAAAAAAAAAAAAAAAAAAAAAGAAAAGAAAAGAAAGAAACTCAGAGAGGCAATATGATATTTTCTACTCTTGGCTTGAATTTCTACCTATATGCTAATGACTCCCAAATATATGCCTCCATTCATTCTGCCATACTTACAGTCTAAGAAAGTAATATGCTAATATGCCCTTCTCCCAAGTGGTCTACTTCAAACTTAAGCTGCCCCAAACCAGACGCACCAAAAACCTGCTTTGCTCCTGCATTTCCCCCCTCAGTAACCACCAGTATAATCTGCTTGGTCAGAAAAGGTTTAAGTTATCACTGACTCATTCCTTTCTTCACTGGCCACAGCACATTGAATAAAGCTACAAAACGCTGTCTCTCTTCTATTTTTATTCCCTCTGCTTTTCCTCTAACATAGATAAAATCCAATGACTGTTTTTATAAATAAAGTTTTATTGGAATACAGCCACACTCATTTGCCAATTTTTTGTGACTGTATTCATGATACAACAGCAGAGCTAAGTGGCTGCAACAGAGACCCTGTAGCCAAAAAAAGCCTAAAATATTTACTGTTTGGCCCTATGAGGGAAAAATTTACTGACTGCTGCTCTAGCATAAATACTCATTATCTCTTATTTGGATCCATGCAGTGATGCTCTGTTTTGTTTCCCCATTGTCCATTCACCCAAGCGCCAATTCATCTTTCAAATCTACCACAATTTATATTTGTGAACTCAATCTTTGCCGTGTTATGGCCTCAGTTTAAAAACAAATAATGACAAGTCTTTGAGGACTGTAAGTTGCTCAGATAAAAAATGTTAGCTCCATTATCATTTCTGTACTGCTGCATAACAAAATAACGCTTAGTGACTTTAGGGGTGGATTTATTGGGACGTTCTTGTCCTAGTCTCATGTAGTAAGAGTTGTGTGACTGCATTCATCTAACAAGGAAGATGATATTTTTGGGATAGCTGGGTGCTACCCTCTATTGTCGTCCCTCATACTCAAAGAGACCATCCTGAGCTGCCTTTTAGAGAGAACATGACCTTTTCAACTTCTCATTTCACACGCTATTGCATTACACCTGCCCTATTTTATGTCATTTGCTTAGCTCTTGTAAGTGTTGGAATTACCAAGCCCTGGAGTGTCTAAATTGTATTTGTTTGGAAACAAACTAACTTCTGTTTGATATTGACATTAACATATTCTCTAATGTTAAAACATTGTCAGAGTTCCTTTACCAGTTTATTATTTTTTAATGTTGTGTTTACAAGATATTAAAACTTCCATCTGAAAAGCTGTTTGTTGATCTCCTTGAGTTTTTTTCTATTACTTTTCCTCCATCCACCTTGAAATTTTTTTCTTTTAAAATTTCTTTTAAATTGAACATATTATAGTTTCTTCCCCATGAAATGAAATACTTTCTTTGACTAGCTGTTTGGGTCTGATGTAAAAATAGAATCACACTAGAGGAAATAAATTAGCATTTGGCAAGAATACTTTTTATTGTTTTTCTCTCTCTCTTTTTTAAGTTTTAATTTCATTTTAAAGGTGTGGGGTACAATTCAGGATTAGGTATACAAGTGGTCATCACACAGGTAAAGTTTGGGCTTCCCTTTGGTCCCCACTTCACCTGGTTTGAGATAAGATACCCTTATTGATGTTGTATCTCCCAACCACCGTCGCTCCCACCCACCAGCAGTATCTCACTACTGCCATTCCCTTTCTTATAGTAGCACAGTAAGTGTTCAGGATCCGTTTATGAGTGAGAGCATGTGGTACTCTGTTCTTTGTTTCTGTGATAGATCACTGAGTATTGTAGAATACTTTTTTATTTGTTGTGTTGTATTTAAGCAGTTGCTAGGTGGATTTGGAGATGATGGGACATTCTAGAACTTAATTTGAATTTTATTTAATTAATGGAAAGAGTGGGAACAGGAGGTAACATCTTTATGAGAGGGTATCCCCTCAAAAAACATAATTTACTTATACAAAATTGTGTATTTATTCTTACACATTTAAACTTCAGTCACCTTCAAAACACTCTCCATTGGATACAATACAGCTATCGAGATGCTTTTCTCACTACTCAAAACAGTTTTTGAACTCCTCAACTTTGATGCCTTTTAGTGCCCCTGCTGTTTTGTTTCACCTCTTCCACATAAGCAAAATGTTTCCCTCTGAGGACTTTTTTCATCCAGAGAAACAAACAAACAAAAACTGTTGGTTGGGGCAAGGTCGGGTGAATAGGGAGGGAAAGAGGGCACAGGGGTCATGCTGGTTTTAGTCAAAAACAGCTGAACACTCAGCACAGTGTGGGCAGGTACACTTGTAAATCACCCACATGAAATGGGCAAATGCAAAAAGAAATTCACTGAAGTTGAACGCAGCCTCTCACAACAACACTAGCTGGTACACTCATGTCAATGGGTTCCTAGAACACTTACCTTGAAGGGGAATCCTGTACTACAAGGGGATTGTCTTCCAAAAAATAATTCCTGGGATTTGGGGTCACCTCATATGTGTAGAATACTGATTTGAATAAAGCAGAATGTTTTGTTAACAAAACATTATTTTAGAAAGACAATACATAAAAAGTCAACTGTCAATGACAACATAAACATACAACGTACAAGCATGTGCACACACACACACTCAAAAAATAATACCACTTTTGTACAGCTTCCAGAGACATACAAGTTGAACTCAGATATGTCTTTGGAACTTTGCCCCTTGTTTCAGCTCAAATTCATTAGAAATTACTGAAAAGAGAGATGTATCATTGTAGCAATGATGACAGACTACTAACAATAGTGTGAATAACTTAACAGAGTCCCTTCAAATTTGGTTAATTTGAATACTAATAGATCATGATACCTATAGAATATAGTTCATTTGATGGCAATTGCTATTCATAATAGGGATTCTTTATGAAAATTGGATATTTGAGTTAAACTACATTTAAAGCCAAGAATAAAATGTATTTGATCCATAAGACAGACTTGTTCAGGAATTAAATTTTCAGTCTTGAGAAATCTACATTAGAAAAATGAATTATGACTGATCTTTCAAGATTAAATTTATTATCTTGTGTGTAAACTTTACACTTCTTTTGGTCATTTACTATACTCTGCAATTTCTAGAAACAGGTACAAACATTTTGTATTGTTAATTTAATACAATATGCTTCCTTTCAGTTAAGTAGATATATATAATAATTTTGGATCTCAAATAACTTCCTCCTAAAATCAGTAGTATAAGAAATTTGCTTTTTAAGTTCTCTTTATACAGTCATTTTATGTGGAGGATACCAGGTTTTAAGTTCATTGTCCCAAAAGGACTTAGAAATCTGAACTAATTTGACATTAAAATGTTCAATATAATTGGTTTTCTCATACATTTCTCTTCATATATATGCTTCTAAGCTCTCCTTCTATTACGGCACCTTTGTATGTGTCTAAACTATGTAGACATAGTGGCTCTATATGAGTGTGGGATATAGAACCAGGCATATACTAGATTATCACAATGAAATGGCTATGTAATATACATTGTGTATACATACATAGAAATTTTGTAATGTTCTCAGCTCATGTAAACTTCAGTCACTTAACGTTTTCAATGCAAGATGAGCAGTATAAAAATGCCATTTAAAAGCAAACATTAATATTTATCCCCAGACATCAAAGAATTGCACTGCTTTGCACACAATGCAAGATGATAATTACTGAGAGGATAGAGCTATCCTTTAATTAGCAACTTTTAAGTCAATACCAGATGTAGAAAGAAAAAAAAATGTTCTTGTTTTCACATGCATCCTTTGATCATTTCTAATATTATAACAACCTAATATTCAAGTTTCAATATCAAGATACTTTGATTAAACACTGCCCAAGAATAATTTTAGTGATTATTAAAATAAATACTTTTAGAGAGTGGATCAGAGATAGAAGCAGCATTTATTTCCAATGTCTTATAAGGGATTTCTTCATATGACAGGAAATTAGATATCTCAATGTCTTCCAACTTGATGAACCTATGAGAGTTTTCGGAAGGATGATTGCATCTAAGTGGAATGATTTGTATGACAGCCTCATATTATAGCTGAAAACTGCTATTTAATTTTAAGGGAAGCGACATCATGTTGTGTTGAAGAGTCTTGTTTCTGTTGGTAGAATGCCTGACTTTAATTTCTGGCTTAGCTCTGTACTAGCTGTGCAACATTAACAAGCCACAAAACCACTTTGTGTCTCCCCATTAACAAAATAGGTATAAGATTTCTACAGTGATTAAATAAGTTAATATAGATAAAATGCTTAGAACAGGATCTGAAAACCAGTAAGCTGTATGTGTTTCATCAAAAAAGTCTTATAATAGTGCTATCTTAGTGTAAATAAGACCCATTTCCAACCTCAGAACTGTACATTCGTGCACACAGTAATTTTAGCCATATTTCTACTCTGCAAAGTGTTAAATGAAACCTAAAAGCAAAGACTACGTAACCTTCAGCCAGTCAGTTATGTCTTGAGCTGCATTTTCTTCACCTATGAAATGGCAACGTTGATCTACATTATTTTGAAAATACCATCTGTCTTTAAAAAAAAAATACCTTTGATTCTATAGATTTATTTTTCTACATTCAAGCAGAATATTTTATGGTAACAATAGACCAGTAAAGGTTAAAACAAATAAGTAAATCATTATAGTTCTTGAGAAATATTAAATGTTCAAAAATATTAAAATAAATGCATGTTCAAATGTATCTTTGCTTTCTTGTATTGCAATTTACATGAACAGGGACACATCACATCGATGAATTAGGTATAAAACTCTCACTCAACCATGTGTTGATTTGGATTGTCATTCCAGTTATGTAAATGAAGTTTTCAATTTAATCTTATAATATCAGGAAGGCCTCTATTAAACTCAAATATAAATTTGTCTTAGCTGTAAACAGAATTCTCTTTCCTTATTATTCTACCATGTATATTTAACGAAAGGAAAAGACATCAAGCCTTGTAAAAATCTGGTTTTATTTTATTTCATTATTCATTTGGTATGAAAAGCCTGAATATATAAAGCCATTCAGAATAAAATAGTGAGCAAAGAGATCAAATTTAGATAATTTGTTAAAGTTTCCAAATAAGACAATCTTACTCAATAAAGTATAAGTCAGTTCCCCTACCTCCTCCCAAATGTATTGATACAAAGGATTTAGAGTTTAGATTGCTATTATTGGGTATTAGTAAAGAAGGAATACAGCATTTCCCAAAACAACTTTATATTTCTGTATAACTACTGTAGGTAATCTCCAATCTTCCTTCTGCACTAATAAATTACAAAAATTACAGAGTTATAAAATTAACAGCCGGGTTCAGTGGCTTAGCCTGTAATCCCAGCACTTTGGGTGGTCGAAGCGAGTGGATTGCCTGAGCAGCAGGTTCAAGATCAATCTGGGTAAATTGACAAGACCTTGTCTCTACAATAAATCAAAAATTACCCGGGCGTAGTAGCGCACACCTGTAGTTCCCGCTACTAGGAGGCTGAGACGGAAGGATCGCTGGAGCCCAGCAGGTCAACTCTGGGGTGACTTGAGTAAGCCACTGCACTCCAGCCTGAGCGACAGAGTGAGACTCCAACTCAACAACAACAAAAAATTATCAGCATAGAATACATCCCTAACATATAACCATCTTATTTCCATCCTTACTTGTAGAAATCGAGACAACCGTATCGTAAATATCACTTGAAGACTGAAAGCTTGATTAAACTCTTCTAGGCCTGCATATAAAGGGATAGAATTAAAACAGCACTTCTAGCCTTGAAAGAGAGTTTTAAAAGAAATTTTACATCTGTATTGTAGAAAGAGTTGTGGCACTTAATAACTCCTAAGAGTACTTCGAATTTAGATCCATTTTGGTCCAAGGCTGAACTGACAACATCTTTCCCGACCCTCCTGGAAATGGAGGTTCTGCTCTAGTATGTGCCTGAGGAGAAAAGCAAGCAGATGAGCAGGTGAAGCACATGTCACAGATGGAGAGAGACTTTCTCAGGATTGCTAGACCCCTCCAGACCCTGAGTCTGCTCTGGAGGCCCAGGCGCACACCTGTTCACAGCATCTTCCCAATTAATTTCCTCTTTAGCTTCAGGCAGTTCAAATGAGGTTTCAGTTACTTTTCAACCAAAAGAACCCTAACTTAGGTCATATTTGTCAAGACAGTGCTTCCTTGAAATTATTGTGATTCTGTAGACTCCCCAAATTTTCAGGTTTTTGTAAACTGTTTACAGATAATCTGATTTTATATCTCATAAAATAATACATACTCAGTTTGAGTAAATCTTATTCAATAAACTATATAAGCATATCTATCTTTCCCCCCTTGCAATTTAAGTCTACTTCCAATTTCCTAAACCCATCCTAACCCCATCTTTCATAAAATAATCACACGATTTTGAATACAAGTTTTTATAACTGAATGGTTCCAATTTTTAGTAGTGTTTCAAGTCCTTCCTGTGAGGATTTTGGCTTCCTCATCATGCTTAGACCCGTCTCTGGGAAGTCGTCACAATGGGTGTACAACATCCAAAAAAAACTCTGTAGTTATTGTAAATGTGAGGAACACATGGTGACCTTAATAAACATAACAAAGATTCTTGTGAGAAAGTGTGAAAGTGCTGTGGAAAGTACTGTTTTTGTAAACAAACAACAAAAACGTTTCTAAACCACAACTATTCTAAATGTGCACCTGTTCTCTTTGACTTACATGTATTGAATTTTCAGTTCTCATTGGTCTGGTGGATTGACCTAAACCCTTATCAAATGCATTAATATTCTAAGGTAGCTTTGGCACAGCTCTAGAATCAAGATCACCTGATATCATGACTACTGCCTGAGATACCTTGAACCTTCATCCTAATTTAGTGTAGTCTCAGTGGTTCCTTCCTTTACAATGCTTGTGTACTGCCATATGTTAGTGAAGCTTCCAGAATTTAACTAGGATTGATAGAATTTAACTATTTAGCTACTAGCTAATATATCTGCCAGAATTGCAGACATTATAGCACATGCATTTACAGTGTTCTACTGGCCTTGATGCCAAGAACACTCTGCTGTGTTACATGCAGAATTCATATTAGAGGTTGCTGCTTTCTTTTCTATGACACGTACTGACACAATCTTTCTGGCCCAGGCTTTTCTTGAGCCATTATAAATTGTCAATTTGGTTCAGTCTCTAGCTCCCATTGAAAAGCTTCATCATGAACTCTATACATGATGATCTTGCAACATGTCTGCTAATAAATCCTCTAAATTACAGCATTGAGAAAAGTGGCACAACTCTGAAAAATCAGTAGCTATGTCCTCACCAAGTTTTGAATTAAATTGGTAGAATTTAAGTCTCAGAACAATGACTAACAGTGCTGCTTTGATGTGAACTTCCAATCACCCTACAGATTCATTCAATGCCTTATCTTACCTGAAGCAGGCACATTGACAGACCATGTTATAACCTGGAACTCTTCTGCTCAGGGCCTTCCAAAATTTTTTATATAAATAATATGTTACTGAAAATTAAAAAGAGAGTAGCAGCACTAGTCTTCACAACCCAAAATAATTAAATTATTCTACCTCACAGATCTCCCTGGTATTTGTACAATGCCCCTTAGCCTATGAAGGAACAGACAGGAAGTCAACTATACAGGAACACTTAAATATAGCAAAAGATAAACACTCTTTTCTTTATATATATTTGGTTACAGAGTAGAAAGCGACTGTGAAGTTTATAAAATAGTAGGAAACTGGTGGATTGGTTATTTGAAAGTTTAGATTCCACCTGCCTGTCTTGTGACTTCATAAAAACCAGACCAGGTACGGTAGCTCACGCTTGTAATCCTAGCACTTTGGGAGGCAAAGGCAAGAAAATCACTTGAGTCAAGAAGTCAGAGACCAGCCTAGGGAACATAGTGAAACTTTGGCTCTCCAAAAATAAAAATAAAAAATTACAGAGGACGTGTGCCTGTAGTTTCAGCTGCTTTGAGACTGAGGTGGAAAAACCACATGAACCCTTGAGGTCAAGGCAGCAGTGAACCATGATTGTGCCACTGCTCTCCAGCCTGGGTGACAGTGAGATCCCGACTCAAAGCAAAACAAAAAATTAAGTATGTCCTCTTATATTGACAGACCAAAATATATATTTATATTTTTGTGGGGGTGGGTTGGAGTTTCTGTCACCCAGGCTGGAGTGCAGTGGCATGCTCATGGCCACCGCAGCCCCTATCTGCTTGTGGTCAGGTGATCTTTCCACCTTAGCCTTCCAAGTAACTGAAACTACAGGTGTGCACTCCCACACCCAGCTTATATTTTGATTTATTGTAGAGACGAGGTCTCACCAAGTTGCCCAGACTGATCTCAAACTCCTGGGTTCAGGCAATCCTTTCTCCTCCATCTTTAAGAGCTGTGATTGCAGGCTTAAGTCACTGCATCCGGCCATGTCTTCCTATTTAAACGAGCTGTTTTTTAAAAAGATGTATTTAGATGTAAAAGTTTTTAAGAATTCTTTCCTTCCAACGTTCTGTGAATGGATGAGAATGGTAGATAGAAAAACATTAATAGCACCATAACAATTGTTATCCTCCATGCACACTGCATGTCCTGTGTTAGCATGAAGCCTACCCATCAGTGTGACTCAGCCTCAATAGCTCTTGCCTGTCAATGCTGATAAGATAACACCCAGGAAACAAAAGTGTGCCACTATGTTTATTCACACTATGTCTTGATTTCTATTTATCTAGTCATATACAACATTGCTTTAATAAATCATATTATCAAAACAAAGCCTGGGGTAAACAACCACTTTCTCTGCTAGAACCTCCTTCATAAAATCATTCTGGCTTCCATATAGGGTACTTTTTTCTGGAACCAAATTCCTCTTTCAATATTGCTCTTAAGAAATGGAAGAGAATGTACTCAATAGGAAAGCATAAAATAAAATTCCACAAGGAGACTGTAGTCAAGAACTTTATAATGTCACTATCGTGCTAAATAGAGCTTAAATTGAATAGGAGGAGAGATGTCTCCTTGGGACTCATATCTAGTAAAATTGAGGGAAGTTGTGTGTTATGACCTGATTCACATATATTTAGTACGTAATGCGAATAAAACTTTGCCTAAAACATAAATGGGAGCAGAGGCTATTTTAATGCTGGTCTGTTACTTTAAACTAGTGTATAAATATTATTTATTTGTATACTATGATCAGCTCAATTTTAAAACACGTAAAAATGTAAAAACATTTTCAGTTGAGACATACATTTTAGATGCTCAAAAATATTTAAAATGTTTGATTAAAAATAATATTTGCTTATCCCACTTTTCAGGGACATATGTATTATGAAAAATTATGTAAACTTGCAATCCTCAGTTAAATACTTCTGTTATATTAGGATTATCATATTTAGCAAATAAAAATTCAAGACACCCACTTGGTTTTTAATTTCTGATAAACAATAACTAAATTTTAATATGTCTCATGCATTTTTTTATTTCTTATTCTACAAAATAATTTATTATTTATCTAGAATTTTAATTTAACTTTCAATAAATGTCATGTTCTGTTATTTTATCTGGCAATTCTTGCTGTATGCTTAGAGATTTTTTTCATTTTACTTTGAAATAGTTATGCATTAAAAAATCTGGGGAGTTGTACATTAGCTTGTATGTTGTAACTAAAGTAAATATATTATGAAAAATAGAATACTTTAAATAAAATAACAGAAGTTGGATGAGCAAAGATACTTCATTTTTGAGAAATAAACTTGTTGAAAATAACGTTTTACAAAATTGACCAATTTGACTTTAGCTTGCCTTCTCCATGGTAAAGTCCAGCAAGGACAAGATGTGAGCAATTAATATTATTTAAATGTATATTCAATGGCTGTTGACGGTGCCTAGCTCTTAACTGTTCAGACTGAAGATGACAGTGATGAAAATCTGCATAGTTATAATGCAGGAAACAATAAATATTCATATCAAGAAATAGTCTCTTAAACTATAAATTGCAGTAGAATATGATCAGACAGATGTAGAGAAATTAGAGATTAGGAGGGAAATAGCACAAATATAAAAGACAATGAGGGTTATGTTTTATAGTGTGGTTTTCAAATAGGCTGTTTTTTCAGATCAACTCACTAGATGTGTTTCTTCATCTCAATATGCTTTCCATGACTTTATTGACTTCTTCAAATATGTTTTAGCACAGAATGTTCTTTGCACATTATGTTCTTATTAATTTTCAAGTCAGATGAATTGAGGGGTCTCCTGCAATAAAAATCTGTTTTTCTGACTTCCACCCTTGCCATTTCCCTATCCCAACCCATGTTGTGTGTAGCAAAGTAATGTTTGAACCCAAATATAATCAGGTTAATATATTTATTAAAAGCCCCTCAAAACTTTCCTTTGTTATTAGGCTGAAATCCACAGGTTGAACATGGTTCTGGTGACCTGGCTCTGCCTGCCTCTCTGGACTTGTGCAACTCTCCCATGCTTCATGATGTTCCATTCCAACTCTCTGGAGATACCACACTTGTGAGGAAGCAAGCTAATTGATACCAACTCCTCACATATGTTTTAGATTGATCTTAGAAGCTCAACTTGGAGTGAATTTAGCAATCAGGGTTATGGCCACAGGTAAAGGGTTAGGGATCTAGGTAAGAATATACATGATTTCTGCTACAACCTTCATCCTGACTTTATATCTTGCACATTGACATTCTTTCTTCTTTAATGCATTTACTTTGATCCAAGCTTCCAATTGATTTTTATTTTTTAATTTTAGATTGGTTACCTAGTTATTTTGTCTTTCTATTTATTTTATCATTCTTTGTCTTGGATTGTTCTTCAACTTAGTTAATTTTTTTTTAACTTAGTTAAACTATTTGGCAAATCTTACCTTAAGCAATATAGAATCTTCACTCATGGGTTTTCTTCCTTAAAGCTATGTTTCAAACTGGTCTAGGCAAGTAATTTTCAGACTTGAACATGTACCAGAAATACCTCAATGGATCATTAAAACAGGATTGCTAGACACCATCCCCTGAGTTTCTAATGCTATTGGTCTGGATTAGGACCTGAGGATTTGCATTCTTTGAAGTTCCCAGGTGATGTTAATGTTGCTAATATAGGACCACACTTTGAAAATCCCATTGTTCTAAGTAAATTCAAAGCTAAGAAGGAGTGTGAAATGGCAGTATTATCTTCATACCATAAAATGAGCCCATTCACCAACCTTATTATCCCTTCTTGCGATGCCTACACTCTATCAAGAAAATGCTCAAGATAAATTAAGTTGTACATATTAATGCCTCTTTAACTGAAATTGTGTTTATAAGACACTTTTTCCTTTCAGCTTTTGTAGCTAGCTCATTGGAACAGGTGTAATTATGCTTACATAATTCTAATACCTTTACCTGTCATAAGGAACCTTACATCATTCATTTTGTTTTGAATATTTTCAACCTTCAACTTCATCAGCTTACTTTTAAACCTGATACCCTTAAACAGCAAAGGGCAAAAAAAGGCAAATGATGCCTTTTGCCTCGCAGTCTGTCCATATCCCACCAGACTCCCACTTGTCCACAAGGTAATCTTGTACTCTCAGTACTAAATTTGTTTTGGAAAACTGTAAGTGACCTGCAGTTTGTGTCATGAATTGACCTACAAATATGTCCCAGTTGAACGATATCCCTCTCCCCAAGAATGAATTAGAGTTTTAGCCTACCCTATCTTCTCTACTAATTAATCGCATCTGGAGCCTTTATCTGCCTAAAACTAAGTTTTCTGGATTGCTCCTCATTCATGGTGGTCCGTTTTCCATTGTTAAGAACTTAAAAAGCCTAAAACTGATTAAACACTGCTAACAGAATTGGATAGTGCTGGAAACAACTACAGGAATCCAGTTCCTGTCTCAGATTCAGAAATGGCCAGAATAGATCCAAAGAAGCAGAGTATATCCAGAAGGGTGTACCTGATGACTGTGGTAATTTAGCTGTATCTAAATGTTTCTCCTCCATTCAGCTCCCACGTGCAAATTAAACTGTCTGCCACACCTACCTGCTCATTCCTACCAGCTGGATGAGCACATTCATTCTCTCACCTGATAGAAATTTATTGAACACATTCTATGTGCGATGGGTTGTACTAGACATTTGTAATACAACAATAGATTTTGATCTCTGACCTCAAGAAATTCACAGAATGAAACAGAAAACAAATATACAAGGAAATAAAATGCCGAATTTTAGTGCTGTGATAGATTTCTGAAGAAGACAGTGTAGAATAAAAAGGAAATAATAGTTCATTTTTTAAAAAATAGGGATATTAGGAAAGGATACATGTACTTGACAGACATAGTCTGATGCTGATAGAAAGATAAGAAGGAGAGATTACTATAAATAACACTGTAAAGCCAATTAGGCAAGAGATGTATATACTTTTCATAAATGAAATGAGTGAAATACTTTGAGATACTATGAGATTGTTGGACTCAACAAATGTCACGAGCTTAATTAGTGGTGGAGTTCAGTCAAGAATTCAGGCGTTCTCATTGCAGATCCAGTCTCTTTACACCACCCTGAGTTGAACATTTTCTCTCAGCACAAAACTCATGATTTTGTTTAATTTAGAAGTTGCTGGCTGCACAATTTTTCCTGAATTGCATGATTAGTCTCACTGAAAATCCATCAAGTGAGAGATGACATAAGAAGTTTCTCAGGATACTCTGCCAGAATTCCACAATATCTGTGTTTAGGCACTTATTATCTATTTATCTTATTTATGTAAGATTTATGTTTTATATACAGGAAAAAAATAGTTTTCTTATTTTTTTGTTATCTAAACCTACCTTTATTTATTCCCTGGGCTTCTATTTGCATATTCAAATAGTAATCTGAGATTCTTTAGTATTTAAATTAAAATTTTAATAATTTCTTTAGAAGAATTTAAACTTTTTCCCTTGGCCAAAATTTTATATTATTAAAACCAGTGAATGACTATTTAAAAATTACCAATAAGATACTTACCTGTGTTGTTTTAAAAAAATAGGAGGAGGTAATTTCTTGTTCTAAAACTCTCTTAAGTTTTCAAAGAAATATAGTTATTATGAATTATTAGGTTTACTTACAAGTAAGCAATACAATAAATAATAATAATATAAAGTAAAAGCTTAAGAGATAGAACTTGAAGGTCATAGTATTTACTCTGCCTTAGCATAAATGACCCAGCAAGTCTATTCTCAGCCCCAATAATCAAGCTTTGTGAAAATCCTCTGAAATTTGCAAACAATTTCACTAGAGAATCATCATTACTCTTAGCCAGGAAAGACAACACTAAGCTATGGAAACAAATTAACCCCCAATTCTCAGTGACTTAAACAATGAATGTTTTCTTCTGGTGGGACATGTTTTCTCTAACTTGTAACTACATAATCAGGAACACTTGTCTTCCAAGGTTGTAAATGCTGAGTAGAGAGGACTGGAAGTTTTCTTGGATATTTTTTGAAACTCTGCAAACTTTTGCCCAGCAGATTGACATCTAATAATTCCAAACTAGCTGGAAAAAAAATTGGAAAGAAGAGATAGTGAACACATAGCACCCTCTCAGCTAATGCTTTAAATTGACAATGGCATAAAACGAACATATTTCTCATGTTCACTCCTCTTTCTAACCGAACCCTTCTTCCCTTACCTATAACTTGTATTCACTGTTACCCAATTGCCATAACCCTTTGAAGTTTTATCAGCAATAATAAGAAGGAGTAGAAGAGGAAGAAAAAACAGCTATATTAAAATTATAATCAACATTGCTTTTCTCTCTGCATCCACTGTTACTCTTCTGACAAAACTGGAGCTTTGTCCCTTCCCTGACTCTAGCCATTGCTGAGTGATCATGCACTAGCTAGTACCAAGTGGCTTTTAATATTCTTATGGAGATGGTTCTCATCTCACCACATGAGCAAATCAACCCACCCTTAAAGCCTTGCTCAGATTTTCTGACTATTGAAGTCCCCTCAAACAGAATTTTAAAGCTGAAAAAAAAAAAAAACTACATTCCTTATTGTCTTGCTTACTTGAGCTTTTTCCTACTTCGTTGCTGAATATATTACTCCCTACATTTCCATGAGTTCTCTTTACAAGTGAATTATAAACTTCTCGGTGGGTTGTAACTTGTCCTACTTATTGCTCAATTCCCACTGCCTAGAAAAGTGTGAAGTATATAGAAAATGCTCACTGATCATTAATTACATGAATTGGTTAGCTCATCATTTTACTCACATTCTTGTCATATAACATAGCATAGTACTGTGTATATCACAGGCCCTCATGAGCATTTGCAGATTGATTCTCCTTTTAAATTCCTTAAGATGAAACATTGCCCACAGAGGAGATGTATAAGGTGGTTCTTAAACACATTTTATAACAGCAAATTTTGTTTTGTAAATTAAATTTACTTGTAACAAATGCATATCTTTCTATACTGTATTTATACATGTGGTTTCCAAACAGACACACATTCGCACACACATGTACAAACACACACACAAATTTCAATGCAAATATATTTCTTTCTACAGTTTGGTTAAAATGAATATAAAAGCTAAGATGTACCTCTTGGAAACTCTACCTTGTTTTCTGTTCTAATTATATGTAAATAGGAGCTAGAAGAAAATATTTGGGGAATTTAGTTGACAGTGTCTAGAGAATTGTACAAAATACTAGCACAAATAAAACTTAACTCAGAGTATATTACTTAAAGTATGTAAAATTCTGGCAGAAAGTTTCTAATTTAAGACCTGGGAGGTTTCATCTCCTATTTAAAAAAAATGGTAAGTATTTAATTCCAGGCAATTTTCTTAGGCTAAAATTTCTTAATTTTTTTTTTAACCAAAATGCACTAATCTTAGCAAGTAAAAACTGGCTTACAGTCATTTATTCATATGCCTATGTGCACCTGTATTCTCTTCCTGTTTTGTATTTATCCCTGAGGTTGTTTCAGAAACTACTCACTCTTTGTACAGTATCTTGGAATCGACATGGTGAGGCCTGTTAAGCCTTAGTTTCTAATGACTTATCTGTAAAACCCCGTACATGATATACTCAGTAGATTAAAGAATTTTGCTAACCAGAATTGGAAAAAAAACCCCAAATATGTTGATGCTGACTTTGTCAGGATTAAATGTTTGGTTCCTGAAAGATTTAATGTTTCAAATCTGATTCTTAAAGCGGTAAGTCATACCCTGCCTTTGGAGAAATGAAAAGCAGAATGATAATAAAATAAACTAAATAAAAACCATGACAAAAGCTTTATCTTCTCTGGAGAATGCTAATGATTCCACATCTGCTACTGACTCCTTTTCTTTCTTTCTCCATCCACAGACATGGTAAGTCACCATGAGGCTGAAATCTGGGGTTTCCAAAGCTGCTGGAACAGATTCTCTCTCACAAGGAGTAGAATGGAGTCCAATTAAAGGGTTGCTGGAATTTTGAAGGTCATCTAATTTGTGGCTTTCTTTCTCAATTCCAACAGGAAACTCGCTGAAAGTCAAGAGAGAATTTATCTTAACCTTAAAGTCTTCCCAGAAAAGGAGGTTCCTTTTCTTGGCACCCTACCACAAATTTAGACAGTTCTCACTTTCTTTATAACCTGGCCCAATACTCCTACTCCAAAGTAAACCCCTGGTGTTTAGTTAGCTTTCAAAAGACCATTTGTATTTTCAAAAGACTACCTGTATTTATTGGAAAGGTAGTCATTACATCATCAGCTTGAACATTCTCTTTTCTCCAGACAAAATATACTTTATTCCTTCCACATTTCCTCAAAGGCTATGTGTTCTCCTAAATTAGTTTTCTTGCCCTAGGTTGAACCAAGTTTCTGTTCTCTTTGTTATAATTCATACTGTTTCTAAATGATTGTGCTGAGTAAAGTTGCTGTGTATAATGTTGATACTCATGGATGGAATAGGAGGAAATGAATATTTTTTTCCACAAGTATTTTTTCTTGTGATCAACGACTGTTTCTCAGACAACTGGACAGATTTCCACTGACTCTGGTCAAGGAAGAAATATCATTTCTATAAAATGCAAAACGGCCCATGTAGACATCATGCTTTTTATGACTACCAAATATAGTACACTAATATAGTAAGATATTATATGGGACACTTTTCCCAATAATTTTTATAATTTTTGATAAAAAAGAAATGATCATTGTATGGGGGAAATGATCATTGTGGGGCTCATTGTGTGTAGAGTTGATAGAACAAGATTGTCGTGTGGATATATGATTTTGAGCAGAATTTTACACACACACACACACACACACACACACACACACACACACACACACACACACACACACACACACACACACACAATCCCCCCCAAAGAAACATTTACTGAGTACTTATCATGTGCCAAAAGTTTTCCTGGGGACAAACATATTTAATGTTCTAAATCTATTTTAATCCTTGCAACAGCCCTAAAATATAACTGTTGTGATTGTTCTCATTTTGCACACAGTGAACTTAAGAATCAGAGAAGTTATATAATTTTCCCAATATCATGTGGCTTATATGTGTTGAAAATAGGAGGTCACAGAACTCTCCTCTCTCCATGACTCATTCTACCACATCAAAGATACCATCTCATGCTACTGTAAAATAAGAAGTATGAATTCAGTGACTAATGCACTCCACTTTCATCCTTGTCAGCTCAATTTTCTACCTCAATACTTTTGTGGGACAAAATACTGGAAACTTCTCTTTTTCCAGTAGACCAATCCACAGTAATTTCCTGTAGTTTTTGATATACGTATATATAGATGGAAACCCGGATGAAAGAATGAACAAAATATGATATTAAGACAGTTTTTTCCACAAACCTACTTTTCTGATAATGTTTAATAATAGAATTGTCATGTTCATCTCACCCTGACTTTAAATATACGTATAGGCTACTCTTTCATTATTTTAAATATGTGTAATTCCCATGTATAGATATGAGCGGAATATCCTTCACTGCTTAACTCCTTTCCCTTAATCAACCCATAAGAGACATTCTGGTGAAATATATTTTTTCTGGAGTCTGTAGACTGAGGAGGGTGCTTCTGCTACCTTAATTATTGCATTGCCAGTAAATCAAAGTAATTTAAAGAGGTCCAGCCTTCCAGTCATGCCATTGCAGAGTATCAGATTAGTAGTGCTGCAATTACACCACAAATAATGTGGCAGACATTAGAAATAGACTGCTGCTTTTGCTCAGCAAATTAATAATTCTCAGATGTCTACTTTTTAATTTCCTGTACATTTCAGATAGACATTATTCCCCCTGAACAGTATTCTTTCATCACATTTCTCATGTCTTTTTTAATACCATGACCCTTATGTTTGTCTTTTAACTGTGGGGTTCACATTGTTCTCAACTCACCCTTTAATTGTATTGGCGATCAGTGCTTTTACTGTATGATTTATTTAGCTTTTATTTGGCATGAACCAGAGTTGACTCAGTTTAGGTAAAAATGACTTGCTACAAAATGGACCTTGTCATTTTAATCTCTCTAAGAACAGTTTTATTATCTGCTATTTCATTTTGTGGTTAGTGGTACTAAACCTTATTTTGTGTTCAAAGGGGCTTTGCTCATCCCTTCCATAAGAGGCATGAATGATGATGTTCTAGTTCACATTCTTTATTTTTCCTACAAGCTCATTTCTTGCTATCATTCTTCTTCTTCATATCCTCCCTGATTTCTCCTTTCTAAAACAAATGTCTTGCCCAGGATTATGCTACCAAGAAAATATCCATTTCCAAGTGATTTAATATATATTTTCCATGACATTTCTATTAGGATCGCAGTAATTTTCTTATGTGGAAAATTGTCATGTAGGCAATCAGAAAAGTACCCTTCCTTTCCTGTGTGTTTTACTTTTCTTAAACTTAAAGTCTACATACTCAAGCTTGTATGACTGGAAATTTGTACAGCCTCTTGCAGTTTGGAAAGCACTTCCACTTACTTTAACATATGTAATCCCCTTTACAACACTTCCAGGTTGGCAAGAATGTGCCGTTGTTCCCATCTTTTTAATTTAATTTAATTTAATTTTTTTGAGTTAGAGTCTCACTCTGTCGCCCAGACTGGAGTGCAGTGGCTGCTCCCGGCCACCGCAGCCTCGACCTGCTGGGCTCCAGCGATCCTTCCGCCTCAGCCTTCCAAGTAGCTGTAACTAAGGCGCGCGCTACTATGCCCAGCTAATTTTTCTGATTTTTATTGTAGAGTTGAGGTCTCACCAAGTTGCCCAGGCGGGTCTCGAACCCGTAGGCTCAGGCAATCCACTCACCTCAGCCTCCCAAAGCGCTGGGATTACAGGCTGAGCCACTGTGCCCGGCTTTTGTTCTCATCTTATAAATGGGGAGAAAGGTTCAGAGAGTTAAGTGAATTATCTAGGGTCATATAATAAGTAAACGGCAGAATGAGAATTCTGGACTTCAAATCCAGATTTATTTTCTTGTTTGTCCTTTTTATTTTCCATGCTACATCAACAGATTCATATTGGCTAAAATAACTTATGTTAAATTGAAAATGGAAATTTTTGAAATATGGCTTCATATAAAAGTAAAACAATTCAATATTTCAATACAAAACATAACTTTTCAACAATAATACGTACAATTAAAATACAAAACAGTGTTATTAATCATTATTCTCGGTCCACTGCGAGTCATCCTGGACTCAAGACAGTTATCTGTTTTCATTTTGCTTTTTCTCACCCAAGCATATCTCCCACTGTCTGGTAATATTAGAGGGTATAGCATATATATGACAAATGTCTATGGAATATAAGTTTTCATCATGCCATTTTATGGGGCAGCTTCCTTGGGAGATAGTTAACTGCTATTGGTTACAGAATTATAGCATTGCATTTAAGAGTTGAAAGTGAGTTTAAAAATGTGTTGTAAGCATCCCTAATTCAAAGCCAGCTTTATTATGTTTTAAAATAGGTCCTACAGTCCACTAATCTAAAATACAAACTACACAGCCTGTAAAAAAAAAAATGAATATTCAGTGTAGTGTTTAATTTTCTTAAGTTAATTACTGTATAGTTACACCTTTTTTTTTATAACTACTTATTTGTATATATCAATGTTGGGGACAAGAAGTCACATAGAAAACTCTAATGCATGATAGTTGAATGCATATTTTTAAAAAGTTAGGTACATTAGATCTCAGTAAGTACATTTAATGATATAATTATTATTGCTGGCACTTTATTAGCACCACATGCTAACCAACTCAGCTAACCCGTCACACTGCTGGCACTTTAAATAAGTGGAATTTTAAATATTGCAGAGGTCTTTACTTTTCTCAGTAGAGAGGAGGAAAAGATAATTGAAAGTTAATGAATAATACCTCCATGCAAAGTGTTTATAGCATTGTTTGCCTCAATGGATATTTAGTAAACTAACTTCTGTTCTCATTTTAACAAACAGTTTAACAAACTTTGATTGGGTATATATTGCTATGTGCCAAGCCCTGAGGATACAAAGAGAAATCAACTGCTCCCCACCATTAAGACACTCTCATTCAGATACAACAGGCTCTGTGTAAAGAATGAGGTATGGTAAAAATAGTGCAGAAACACCAGTTGTACGAGTACAAGGATTCTTTCTGAATGTATTAAGAGTAGCCTGAGGTATTGAAGGTGGGGTATAGAGATAGCAGGTGTAATGTGAGAGAAGCTGAGAGATGAGCTAGAAGGACAAACCTACCAAAAAAACAGAAAGAAGATCGGGCACGGTGGCTCAAGCCTGTAATTCCAGCACTTTGGAAGGCCAAAGCGAGAGGATTGCCTGAGATCAGGGATTAGAAACCAGCCTGGGCAACTCAGTGAGCCCTCCTCTCTACAATAAATCAGAAAACAAGCCAGGCGTGGTAGTGTGCACCTATAGTTCCAGCTACTTGGTAGACTGAGGCAGAAGGATCGCCTGAGCCCAGCAGGTTGAGGCTGCGGTGGCTGTGAGCATGCCACTGCACTCCAGTTTGGGTGATAGAGTGAGACTCTGACTCAAAAAAAAAAAAAAAAAAAAGAACTAAAGAAAGAACCCAGTTCAAGACCAGCCTAGGCAGCGTAGCAAGACCTCGGCACTACAAAAAATTAAAAAAAAAAAAAAAGAAAGAAAATTAGATTTGGATATTCTAAAGTTTGCCTAAGTTCATCTTTTACCCATCAAGATACTAATTCTTTTGTTGAATCAACAAAGTATGACCAGTGTATTTAAAAAACTCATATTAGTACAAGATTTCAAAATTTGCAGGTCTTGGATGGATTTATGGGTAATCATCAGGATCTTCAGCCACATCTCAGGGAAACAAATGAATCCATAAAAAGCTTGGTTTTCACCTCAGCAGAAGGGAATGTGAGTACTAAGGTATAAACTTCTCTTTAGTTTTCTGGATTTTGTCACTGATTCTGTTGAAGTCCAAGTAAGTTATTAGAGGTGATGACAATTATTCGTTTAGAATTCACTTTGGTTCAAACTTCTATGACTGAATCATCATTTTCCAGGAAATACTTTAACATGAGTTTCTGGGGTTGGGAACTACAGTAGCACTTTCTTTTCCTCATTGTATATATCTGTCTGTGGGCTTACTAAAGGAAGTCTTAGAATATAAGCTTAAAACAGTGTCACATATAACACAAAAGGAGAAAATAAAATAACTTTGTAAAACACGTTGTATAAAAAATGCTGCCTATTAGGCTGTTGTGGTGGCCACCTATAATCCAGCACTTTGGGAGTCTAAGGCAGGAGGATTGCTTGAACCCAGTTCAAGACCAGCCTAGGCAGCATAGCAAGACCTCGGCACTACAAAAAATTAAAAAAAAAAAAAATTAGCTGAGCATGATGGCATGTGCCTGTAGTTGCACTACTTAGTAGACCGAGACAGAAGGATTGCCTGAGCCCAGAAAGTCGACAATGTAGTGAGCCATGATCATGCTATACAGTCTAGCCTGGGCAACAGAGTGAGAACCTGACTCAAAAACAAGCAAACAAACAAAAAAATGCTACCTATTAAGTATATCAAGTATTTTATTATTTATTTGTTTGGATATTTACCATAATAGTCAGGTAGGAAGAGCATGTCTCTCTGTAATAATCTTAAAGAGATTCTTTAATTGGAGATCTAATTAAAAAGAACAAAAGAGACCGGGGTCCGTGGCTCAGCCTGTAACTTCAGCACTTTGGGAGGCCGAGGTGAATGGATTGCTTGAGCCCACGGGTTCGAGACCCACCTGGGCAACTTGGCGAGACCTCATCTCTACAATAAATCAAAAATTAGCCAGGTGTGGTAGCGTGTACCTGTAGTTCCAGCTACTTGGAAGTCTGAGGCAGAAGGATCGCCGGAGCCCAACAAGTCGAGGCTGTGGTGGCTGGGAGTGGCCACTACTCTCCAGTCTGGGTGACAGAGTGAGATTCCAACTCAAAACAAACAAACAAACAAAAAAACCAAAAGAATTATTTGAGAATGAAAACCCACACAACTAATTGAGTGAGATAAAATAATATATCTGTATATTTTTATGATATTTCACATGTAAAAATAGATACAAAAGGTTAAGGAGAATGTTCATTAGGATTCTGGTAACTTCTTGCTTCTAATGAACTTGTGGAAAATTTGCTTCAAATATGGCTACCTTAGAGTTTCAAGTTTGAGTCAAGCTGGGTTCTTGCTACTCTGGCCTTGCCCTGCTTCCAGTGATAGTCCTGTACCCCATGCTAATACTATACCATTCTTATCAAAATTTAGTTTTAAATATAATTTGCATATTTATTTTATTCACGACATCACACAAGGCTTCAAAGTGCTTGCTGGTGCTTATTCATTAACCCAAGATTGAGTTTCCTCTCAGTCTGCCTTGTCCCATGTGCCTTGTGTGGCCTTTGTCTCCAATGCCATCTGCTCCATTTGGTGGACTAGTTGGTAACTTTCTGTTGTAGCCTAAACTGATGATGGCTTGCCCTTCACCCTTCCTAGAGAGAAGTTATAACACCATGTCATTTGTGGATGCCAAACATTAAGCATACACTTGTTATTAGAATTTCAGGATTTCTCTTTTCACCACTTAACGCCCACTAGTCCAAAGGAGTAGACGAGCATTGGAATTACTTAACATTGTGACTCATCAGGGAAACAAATGAGTCTTTTTAAATGTTTGGTTTTCACTTCAGCAGAAGGGAATATGGGTACTGAGACATGAATTTCTCTTTGGTTTTCTGGGTTTTGTTAGTGCAAACCAGGAGCAGATGCCTGCTAAACATGAAGTGAGAATATATTCACCAAACTCTAGTTATCAATTATTTATGTCCTTAATATTCAAAATACAGAAAAGGGAGACTCTTAGATCCAGGCAAATGTCCTTTGCACAAGATTCACAGCAGACTCTTTGCTTGTCTGTTGTCGTCATCCTTTTTCATTCATGTGGGTTTCTTTCTCTGTAATAATAAATATTCTTTTTATCCCCCTGAAAAACTAACGTCCCATAGTGGTTTACATAATTTTATGCAAAGAATGTGTGCATTTCTTGATATTCCTTGGTTGCTTTAACTTCATTATCAAAGATTTCTGGCATACATATTATTTCTAATTATTTTGATAAGCTTTTACTTTTTTTTTATACTGAACAATCCATCAAGTTGTCTCTCTTCCTTGCCCAGTACTGTAATGATGATGCTTTATTAACCCATTTTCCATCATAGCTCACATCTTTGTCTTAAAAATACAAGTCTACATGAATATGTTATCAAGTTAAAAATTCTAAACAGTGTAAGAATTATACAAAACACTCAAATCTCCCCTTACTTTTTGTCCAACTCTCTCCTTTTCAGAACTAACCATTTTTCATAGTTTGGAATCTATTTTTCTAAACATCTTTCTATGCATTTACATATACGCATATGTATACAATATGGAATAGGCCAATACATTCATTTACATAACCATATATATTGTTCTGTGATATACTTTATTCATTTAGCCATATGCCTGATAGGTGATTATATGACGATACATACATTTTAATCTTACTTTTATTTTAACTTAAAGTATTCCGTAACACAGAGAAATCATATATTTTTACCCACTCTCCTACCTTGGGATCAGATATATTTACCATTCAAATGGCAAAGCAATGAGGATCCTTGTCAGCTTATGTTGATATTATATGAGATGGTTTCTAAAGATTAAATGTTTACACTTAGGGCACCCCCCTCGGGTCCCCTCCCACTGTGGAAGCTTTTTTGTCCTCTCAAAGCCTGCTTTCAAAAAAACATTTTTACAGTTAGAGTTGATGAGTCAAAAAATTTTTCCTAATTTTGGTAGACATTGCAAATTGTCTTCCAAATAGACCTTACCACTTTACACACCAACCACAAGTCTTAACATTCGATGTATTTTAATTATTATTTTGCCAATCTTGCATGTGCAAATTTATGTCTCATTTTCATTTTTCTTATTGTTACTGAGTTTGAGGGTTTTTTAAAATTTGTTTGAGACAGTTAATTTATTATTCTGAGACATCCTGACAATACATTATGTTCGTCTTTTTTTTGTTGAGTTGTTTGTTTTATTAATATAATAAAAAAATATATATTACAGATGGTAATCCTTTTTGTAGACCACTAATTTAGTGATGACTCTCAATATTAAGCAGTATATACCTATTGCCTATTTTTATGTATCCTCTTTATACAAGTGGATATTAAACTCCATTAGTTGAGGGTTCTTATTTTATGTCTTTTCTATTGCCCTTAGTGCCCAAGATAGACACAATAAATAGGCACTTAATATTGATTGTCAATTGATGGTGGAAACTACAACAGCAATATTAAGATGAGGGTCAGCAGAAATGTGCAACTGGCTCAAGGCTGAGGGCCAAGAGTGACAAAGTCAACTGTGACTTGTCAGTTGGGATATCAATCCTGAATGTGTAAAATGAAAATGATCTGTAATGCCAAAAATATGGCCACTCATTTTTGTCTGTTCATTCACTTACAAGTTCGTTATTACACACATTCATTCATCAAATAATGTGTTTATATTGTTTTTCTTCACTAATTTGTTTATCTCTATCCATAATAATCTACATAGAAAAGTGGTTTAAGCCAAAATATATTCAAAGACTTCCGTCATGAAGTTATATCCTAAATGTAATTCCAGAGGCTACATGTAACAGCCAACTAAAACATTTGGACACATTTCATTTGTCAAATCACTTGTGGTTCCATAGTTTATTTTTAATTCTGCCTTTATTTAATAAAAATCTCTTCCACATACATATTTATAAGCACATGAAATTATGCAGATTTTGCATATATATATAAATGCTTTTAAGTGAACAGAGGTGCTAGTTTCCTCAGGAAGAAAGGATATGTTCAAGATTCAAGCAAAATACAGCAGCCCTTTTTTCATATTTCACCATTTTCTCACTCCCAATTAACATACACACTTCACTTCTGAAAACTCTTATTCACTTATTTGCCAGATCCTTAGTAAACATCCGATGCATTCCATCCCTAGTCAAAGAGGTACGGTTTGTAATTTGAAAAGATATCGTTTTCTCTAAATGGTGTTTTAAAAACCCTTGAGTTAATTTTTCAGCAGCATTGTCATGCAGGTTGTGGGGAAAATTGTCTTTCTCATTCTAAAATAGCTTTTTTTGTTTTGTGTTTAGTGAGAGGGAAGTTTGGGGATGGATGGGAGTAAATCTTTCTCTCAAACTGTCCTCAGCAGTGTCTGTGTGTGTGTGTGTGTGTGTGTGTGTGTGTGTGTGTGTGTGTGTGTGTAATTGACTATGGTTTTGGCCAGAAAGAAAAATATATGTTACAGAATCAAGTTCAAAGTTTTTAATTCCTGTTAAAATTCTTAGTGATAACCTCAACTATCAAGATACTAAAATGGCCATTATACAATCATAACAACAACAATAAAATTATTAATTAAATATTCTAGGCTATCTCTGCTTTCAATGAGAAATTTTATTGACAGGAAAAATCAATGGACCAGTCAAATGTTTCTAGGCAGATATTTTAACTGAAAAGGATCACTCCAATCTTACCACTAAAAGGCTGCCACTCTAAAAAGATAAATAACCAATTTTTAAGTTGGATATAAATATAGCAAAGATATTAGTTGTATACACCTTTTGTATATGTTATACTGAACTACAATTTAACATATTGTACATATACTGCACCTAATATATAATAGCTGTGAAATTAAAGTACAACATTTTCTGAAACATTATAAGAAAAGCATTGAAATATGTGGATGGAAAATTAGGTTAAGATGAAGAAGTCTTCAGTTTTAAAACCTATTGCCACAGACTACTTTGGTAAATTAAGAAAATGTCACTCATCTTTTCTAGACATCTGTTTTTACATCTATAAAGAAAGGGGCTTGACCTTGGCAATATTCTAAAATCCCTTCTAGCTGCTAAATTCTATAAAGGAGTATAATTTTTCTATTTTAAATGATTATAAAGGTTTATAGTTTTTATGGCTTTGCTTTTATGACAGCTTGTTGGTCATATTTGTGATTTATTCATTGGTAAGTCCTGTTCAGGAATACCGTTCCCCAATTACATCAATATTTCTATGGAAAGAACAATATGTTTTAAGATGAGCCTTTTTTGATAGAATTTATATGAGCACATTATGTCAGAAATAGGGAGCTGCTTGTGTTTGCTAGTGTGTTTTAGTTTCTCTAAGAGCTAATTCTCCCAATGGGCTTGTTTGTTTTCTAAATACTCTTTATCCTGAGACTCTGTTTTAAAAAAATGCTTAGTGGGAAATAATTACTCATGTATAGTGATTTTAACCAAGCCCTATAGTTAATCTCTTTGGGATAAAGATCAAAGGACTTAAATTCTTGGTGTTCTTTTCCTCCCTGTTGGCATAAATGTTTAAATGAAACAGTGTATAACATGAATTCTATACTACTTTTTACTATGCTAATCCAAGAACATTAGCACGTGTGGCTAATTTTACTTTGGATTGCTTAATTTTTATAGTTTTATCTTTAGAACTTCAACAGTCCTTTAATGTAGTTTGAGTGTGCATGTGAATATTCATAAAAAATAAGTATATGTTGAATGGGTACAGAATTTCTGTTTGGGATGATGAAAAGTTCTGGAAATGAATAGTGGTTACACAAGGTTGTGGATGTACTTGTAACTACTGAATTGTACAGTTAAAAATAGCTAAAATAAGCCAGGCTCAGTGGTTCAGCCTGTAATACCATGCTTTGGGAGGCTGAGGTGAGTGTATTGCCTGAGCCCGCGGGTTCGAGACCTGCCTGGGCAACTTGGTGAGACCTCATCTCTACAATAAATAAAAAATTAGCCGGGTGTGGTAGCGTGTGCCTGTAGTTCCAGCTACTTGGAAGGCTGAGGCGAAAGGATCGCCAGAGACCAGCAGGTTGAGGCTGCGGTGGCTGGGAGCAGCCACTGCACTCCAATCTGGGTGACAGAGTGAGACTCCAACTTAAAAAAAAAAATAGCTAAAATAGTAAATTTTATTATGTATATTTTATCACAAAAAATAAGAATAGCAAGACCATTATATTAATTATTTCTAAAGTTATATTCGTGAATTCAAAGGAAAACACTTCACTAGAAGATAAGGAATCAGAAAATACTTCACATTATAACCTGAGGCTAACTGTTTCTAGGCTGGATGCTAGATGTCTAACCATCCCCAAGCAAATCTGCTGTAATAATGATTTGAAAGTAATATCTCTGTCTCAAGGGTGTGATGACCTCTGTGGGTCTATTAATTCCATATCCATATACATGTTTATAGTTCTTTCCTTATAACCAGAATATTCACCTCTGTCATTTTGATGATATGGATGTGAATGGAATACACAATTACAGTCGCTACAGCAGGAGCAGACCAACTGAGAGAGAGAGAGAGAGAGCTGACATCCCCACAGGTTTGCAAGGCTTTCTCCTTTGAGTTATTATGCATTGCACAATATTCCTATTTACAAGAGGCTAATTATCACTTTCTTCTGAGGGTTGACATAAGTAATATAAATGAAGTTATGCAGAGAAATATCCAAACTATTGTTCGAGTGGAAAGTTCTGAATTTGAAGATGAAAGTCAACTTGATATTAGGGAAAATGTCAAAATCATAAACAGATATGATCTTCATTAGATCCAGAACATATTTAGAAGTTAACAGTTTAGGTTATAATCCTTCTTTATGATGGCACAGAAAAGAATGATCTTGCCCAAGATAATGGGTTTTATACTTTTTCTTTTCGTTCTTGCGGCACTTAACACAATACATTCCCACAATATTCTGTGTGTAAATATTTCATGACTGAAACTGATTGGCACAGTGCTAGATTAACTTTGACCGGCTCTGATCAATTTTTACGTCTTGGTTGCCAATGACTTGACTTCATTCAGTCCTTCATCCTGCATTAAATGACTTACTCCATTTGGTGTTAGTTTCAATTATAAAACAAACAAAAGTATTAAGAATATTCCTATTCTCATGCAGCTTATTTATAGTTAGAAAGTGTGTTTTAGATCAGACTTGAGATAATTTCACACTAAAAATGGCATTTTGTGTGAAAGTTAGAACAATATAGCACTGACTTTCCTCTCATCTGTTCACATATCTTGAGGAAATATTCGGGATACAGAAACAATATAATAGAATAGATTTTGTCAGATAATACTTCAATGACAGATCAAAATGGGACAACGATAGTAGGGAAATGCATAGATGCTAGACAGAGAATAACAGGAATGAAAGAAAATAATGACACAAGCCAAACATCTGAGTTGGGTGGAGAACTAGAAATATTCATTTGCTAACATTTAATGTGTTAAGTGCTCTGAGTCTTTATTTATAAACATTAGGTAACAAATTATTATTTGAATTTTTTCTTTAATACACATTCTTAAATATTTGTGCAACTAAAATGTATATTACACATTGATAATTGTAACCTTTAGGTATTAAACAGCAAAATTTCAACAAATTTAGTTTAAAGATCTAATTGGCTTATACTAGGGATTCAAGAACCAAACAGCATCCCATCTGAAGATGTAGAAAAGGTGATCTGAGCAGAGCAGAGAAGGTGGGGTTGACAGGCAGAAAAGGAATGAAGAAGCAGAAACAAAGAATAAAAAATAGATTGTTCTTTACAAAATTATTTTCCTTAAAGGGTTAAAACAGGAGATTTCCTCGTTTTACTTACCTTCTTTTTTTTGCTGACTCAGGACATTGGGCTTCTTTTGATTGGCTGCTGTAAATTTCCTTTTCTTTTTTTTTTTTTGTTTGGAAAATGGGTTCATTTTAATGATGTGAAACCTAGCAAAGTGACTCCATTCTAGTTTGTTCCTTCTAGTCTTCTGGGCCTAGTTCAGGAGCTCAGTTTAAAACAATGGCTTTCCATACATTTCATTTAACACAGGTAATATAAAAAATGTCACAAGATGTGAGATTATTAGCCATACTTCTCTGTCACTCTGGTCCCCTCCCCAATCTGGGGAAGGTGGATCTTCCTTTACTCTCTCTCTAATCTACTTTCTAAATAAACCACGTTCTCCAATCTAAAAAAAGGGGGAAAAAAAAGATATGAGATTATTACAATATATTATTGACCATCAGTAATAAGTAGAGTACTATAATATGAATCTTAAAGAAGAAAATAAACTGTAAATGTGGAGAAAAGTGAGGCATAATTAGAAAAAAAAAATTTAGGAGTTGAAGAGCATCCCAATAGGATTATACAATAGTAAAGACAGAAAATGGTGGGTAATTCTAACATGACTTAAGACGTTGATTTCAACATTCCCTGCACATGTTCTCCCAAGGAAGTAACTAATTACAGATGCTTCTTGACTTTGATGGGGTTGCATCCCCATAAACCCTCCGTGAAGCTGAAAAATCATTAAGTCAAACTACTGTAAGTCAGGGACTGTCTGCAGTAACTTTTTCTACTTTTATTGTTACAGCATGATTCACTATAGCTTTTAAATTATATTCTACCTGATCAGTCTAGGAAAGGGGAAGGGGGATATCTTTGCTATATTAGAATGAATTTCTTTTTTAATTCCATGAAAGACTGAGTTGGAATTCAAATAGGTACTAGTAGTTCATGATGCATAGAAGTTCTGTGACAGTTAAAATCAGTTAAAGAATCCCCTGTGAGGACTTTTGTCTGGGAGTTTGATTTTATCCCTGCAGCTTGGCTTAAGAGATTTCCTGTTCCTTTATGTTAGTGACTTAGTATTGTTTTTTCCAGCCATTTCATTCTTTTTACCTTTGCCTTGAGCACTGTAGAAATCAATATAGTAGGCGCTCTCTGTTCTGTGCTCAACACCTGTAGTTTCCTGTGCGTGATGGTCTGAGATTCTGTAGATACGACTTAATCTGATAGCCAGTGTGGCCTATTTGTCCAATATCACATTTTCCACAGCGGCAGGGAACATTAAGTTACTGCTGTGGGTGGTAGAATATTGCCTTTTGTTAGCTATAGGGGGCAAGAGACCTTGGATAAGGTTAGAACATTATTTTTATTTTTGTGGGTGCTTTTGAAGATTGTATTGATCCAACTTATGAATGCCTTGACATGGGGTGGGATTGCTCTTCTCTCACGCCTGTTCTCTCAGCTTGTTAGTGACTTCCCTCTTGGTGGGAACAGAGGATTTAATCAAATAGCTGGCTGGGTACCCATTCTCTGCTAGGGTCATAAGAAGAATATGGATTGTCTAGAGGAAGAAAGAGGATTCTGCCATAGCCTTGGTTTGATATATTAACCTTAGATTCAGTCTTCTCAGTTTGAAGCCCAATTCCCAAAATGGTTGGTTAAACAAACCCAAGTTACATTTTAACTTAAATGCTGAAAATATCAACCTCATATGATTTGCAGAAGGTGAAAAGTGTGGAGGAAGTATATTTGGAATCTGTTTTCAGGGCAAAAAATCACTCAGAAGGTATATTTAGAGAAGAAGCAACACTGCTTACATGATTCCCATCTTTTTTATTCTCTTCGACAGGTATTTATAGAGTCCTAGGTACTGGGAATAAAGCCATGGTGGTCTATTTGTGCAGGGATCAGGGTAGATGTGACCCTTACCTAGAAAGTTTAATACTTAAGTGAGACTACCAAACAGCTAGTTTAATGAACTGTTAAATGTAGGCAACAAACTTAGCTGGGGGGGGTGGGTCAAAGAAAGCTCCTTATAAAAAATATTGATTAAATAGGAAGATAAGGGTATGGAAAATAAATTTCAGATAGTTAACTGTATTTATTTTCAGTGGTTAAATGTCATCAAGCATTTAAAATATTGACAAATTATGAACGTTGCTTTATCAAAGACCCACAAGCCTTTTAAAAGTCATTGGCCATAGTAAGTCTTAAAAAAGAACAGCACTTAGAGATCTGGCTTAGTCTCCTAAGGAGTAAGTGACCTTTGGACATTATGATTCTCATGTGTAAATAGAGATAATGCCTATCTTATAGATTGGCTGCACAAATTAGTGTACAGAGCCTCACAAAATACTTGTTCATAACAGAGAACTATAGTAGCTTCTGCTTTTCCTCTCTCACTGTATGCAACCTTGTTTGAGGACTGACAGACATGTATCTAACCTATCATCATGCATACTGTCCTTAAAAGTCAGCTTTTTAAAAATCTCATGGGCCACCCTGCAGGATAATTCTGTTAAAAGCGTTAGCTCTTCCATCAAGAGATGTGTTCCAACTCAAAAAAAAAAAAAAAGAGAGAGATGTGTTTTCTTGAATCCTGTTCATCTCACACACAATATAAAAGAAGTGAGTACAGTTTATTTTTATAATGACTGACCAATAGGGAGATAGAAATACTTAGGAAAACAAGATTGCTAATGACTTTTCTGAAATCTACTTCCTTTCTAAATCCAATACAATGTTTATCTTCATCTCTATCGGTTCCATCAAGTCAAGTGGAAAAGGAAGCTATGTTCATAATGTGATTTTCATCATCTATTCTTACCAACATTATAAGAAATATTAGAAAAGTGGCATTTGCTTGGTCATGCTGTTATTCTGTCATCTAAAGTCTAGTAAGTAAAAAAAGAATTATAGAATCCTAGAATTGCTCTTTTACTCAGCCACCTACTGTGATTTACTTTTTAATCTTCAGAATATGCCAAAAATTTTGCCTTTTCATGCTATAATTTATTTGTTAATAGAATTTATTTTTAGAGCAGTTTTAGGTTTACAGCAAAATCGAGCAGAAAGTAGTGTTCCCAAATGTCCTGGCTTTCCCTATGCCCAACATCTTCCCCTACTATCAACATCTTGCCTCAGGTTGGTATTTGTTATAATCAATGATCCTATATAGACACATCATAATCTCCCAAAGTTCATAATTTACTGTGGTGTTCCTCCTTAGTTTTGTACATTGAATGGGTTTTGACAGATATAAAATGGCATGTGTCTACCATTGTGGTAACACACAGAGTAGTTTCATCACCTAAAGTCCTCTGCTCTCTGCCTATTTATATACTTCACCCATATTCCCCCAATGCCTGATTTATTTTTAATGTCTCCATAGTTTTGCTTTTCCCAGAATGTCATATAATTGGAATCATACCATATGTAGCCTGTTTAAACTGACTTTCCTCATTTAGTAATATGCATTTTAAGTTCTTCCATGTTTTTTCATGGTTTGACTTGCTTCTTCTTAGCACTGAAAAAGTTTGCATTGTCTGGATATACCTCAATTTATTTATTGACTCACCTACTGAAGGACATCTTGATTGCTTCCAAATTTTGGAAATTATGAATAAAGCTACTATAAACATCTCTGTTCAGGTTTTTGTGTACACATAAGTTTTCAAATATTTGTGTAAATATTAAAGGGCACAAATGCCATTTGCAAGGAAATCGTATATTTAATTTTGAAGAAAACTGGCAAACTATTTTACAAAGTGGTTGTGTCACCTTTCATTCCCATCACCAATGAATAAGAGTTCCTATTGCTCCACAGCTTTGTCTGCATTTGATGCTGTCAGTGTTTTCGATTTCAGCCATTCTAATAGGTGTTTAGTAGTATCTCATTATTATTTTAATTTACAATTTCTTGATGATACATGATACTGAGTATCATTTCATATGCTATTTTCCATCTGTATATCTTCTTTGGTGAGGTTTCTGTTCAGGACTTTGCTCATTTTTCTATCAGATTGTTCATTTCTTGTTGTTGAACAGTTCTTTGCTTATTCTGTATAAAAGTTCATTATCAGATATGTATTTTTGTTTGTTTGTTTGTTTGTTTGTTTGTTTGAGTTGGAGTCTCACTCTGTCACCCAGACTGGAGTGCAGTGGCTGCTTCCGGCCACCGCAGCCTCGACCTGCTGGACTCCGGCGATCCTTCCGCCTCAGCCTTCCAAGTAGCCGGAATTACAGGCATGCACTACCATGCCCGGCTGATTTCTTTTTTTTATTGTAGAGATGAGGTCTCGCTGCCCAGGCGAGTCTCGAACACGCGGGCTCACGCAATCCACTCACCTCAGTCTCCCAAAGGCGCGGGATTACAGGCTGAGCCACCGAGCCCGGCCAGATATGTATTTTTTAAATGTTTTCTTCTAGTCTGTGACTTGTCTTCCTCTCTTGACGGTGGCTTACACAGAGAAGAAGTTTCTCATTTTAAGTAAGTCCAGTTTATCAATTACTGCTTTCATGGTTTGTGACTCTGGTGTTGTATTTAAAACATTATCTTTGGGCTGGGTTGGGTGGTTTAGCCTGTAATCCCAGCACTTTGGGAGGCCGAGGTGAGTGGAATGCCTGAGCCTGTGGTTCGAGACCGGCCCAGGGAACTTGGTGAGACCTCATCTCTACAATAAATCAAAATGAGCCAGGCGTGGTAGCGCATGCTTGTAGTTCCAGCTACTTGCAAGACTGAGGTGGAAGGATCGCTGGAACCCAGCAGGTCGAGGCTGAAGTGGCCGGGAGCGTGCCACTGCACTCCAGTCTGGGACAGAGTGAGACTCCAACTTGAATAAATAAATAAATAAATAAATAAATAAATAAATAAAACATTATCTTCAAACCCAAGGTCATCTTCTAAGTCATCTTCTAGAAGTTTGATAGCCTTGCATTTTACATATAGGTCTGGAACCCATTTTGAGTTAATTTTTGTGATGGGTATAAGGTCTGGGTCTAGATTCATATTTTCACATGTGGATTTTAGTTGTTCCAGCATTGTTTGTTGAAAATAAGCTATCTTTTTATTTAGTTATTATTTTTTAGTTGGAGTCTCACTCTGTCGCCCAGGTTGGAGTGCAGTGGCACGCTCACGGCCACCGCAGCCTCGGCATGCTGGGCTCAGATGATCCTTCCACCTCAGCCTTAAGTAACTGGAACTACAGGTGAACACCACCACACCTGGCTAACTTTTTGATGTATTGTAGAGATGAGGTCTCGCCAAGTTGCCCAGGCTTGTCTCGAACCTGTGGGTTCAGGCAATTCTCTCACCTCGGCCTCCCAAAGTGTTGAGATTATAGGCATGAGCCACCACGCCTGGCGAAAGTAAACTATCTTTTATCCATTGTATTGTCTTTGCTTCTTTGTTAAATGTCAGATGACTGATTTATGTGAGTCTATTCCCGGGTTCTCATAAAATTTATTTTTGAATGTTTATTTCCTCATGTGTTGTGAGTTTTATAAAGGTTTGTACTATGTGTTTAGACCTCTGTATGCCTAGAACAGGGACCGGATAAAGATTTGCTGTGTGAATCTTCCCACAAAATGAGGGAGAATAGATGATTGATTATTCCACCCCATAAAATACAAACAATATAAAGTTAAATGTATTTTCTTAATGCTCTTGAAACATACAACCTAAATATGAAATTATCTAGATTATTTAGATTATCTAGATTATTTCAAGCTATCTGATCATATAGCTTCCCCAGGGCAGTTTTACTCTTATAGGTTCCCAGTCAAGACCCAAAACTCCTTAAGAGAGATTGCTGAGAAGTTGTATTTTTAGTAACCATCCTAGATGATTTTTATGCTCGGTCAAGTTTAAGTGACATTGACATATGTGAAAAGTAACAGAGTTCAAAATATCTAACATCACATGTAAATGCATACTATATTTATTCAATTTATTCACTCATATACTTAGCAAATATGTACTGAGCTCTGAGTAGATCAGGGACTATGCCTGGGGATGAAAAGGTAAATAAGAGTCTCTGTCCTCAAGGAGATCATGTTCTTATTGTGACAGATAAAAGGGTAAGATTAGGAAGCAAAATAGAAGCACAAAGGAAAAGCATGTTTGGAAAAATTAGAAAAGATTTCACTTGGTAGATAATGGTTTTATGATATTCTTCATATGCTTTCATCTGACTTTCTTCTGACTTTTCTTTAGTCCTAATTAGAATGAATATATGATTCAACACATTTTTGAAAAAATCCATTTTCTCAGGCAATTGACATATCCTATCATTGAGTACAACATTAATTACATCAGTCAAGGTACCATTCCAAGTTTGGATAATCATATATATTTCTGCAGAATCATAATGGCATTGTGTTAGTGACCTGTTGGAGACTTCATCAGCTAAATGAATTCTGTGACTTAAAAAGTAAGATGAAAAGACCAACAAACAACACATTAATTTGAATGACTATATCTTTAATTACTATAGAACAAATTTGCTACTCAGAGCAGGAGACATTATTTTTGTTTTTAATTTCATTGCTTTGATGAGTTATATTTGTGAAAATGAGATAGGGAAAATGAGTAATATTAAAATAAAGTTAAAGTCTGGTTTTGAAAATGATAATTATATTTGAACATTAATATGGTAATCTATAGGTAGAGATAGATAGATACAATTTATAATAAGGAAATATATTTGCCAACAGAATTTTTGATATTGTTGCATTCCCAAGGCAAGGATCTTCCAAACAGATATAAAAAGTATATATTATCTATTTTAAATGAAGACAAACTATGGTTTTGTGGAAAATAATATAACAAATATTCTAATCCTCTTTTATTAAACTAGCTGTTGATACTTTTAGATGCATTACTTAACCTCTCTGGGCATAATTCTCATTATGTATAAAATGTTAGCTGATTATTGACATTTCTCTTGCTTCAAAGTTCTATAACATATCTACTCAGGTTGTATAGCATTATGCATATTACTGGCTTGCAATAAAAATTTGCTTACAGTGAATAAAAAACAACTTACACCTTGCTGGCTGCTTTTAAATGTTCTAAGTAAATGAAGACTTACTGTGTGGATAGTTTCCTGTAGACTATATACATATATATTATATACTAATTTTATTTCTTGAAGTCTGTATATTATGTACTAATCTTGTTTCTGTATGTATAAGAAGTCATAAATGTTCTATATAGTCCTGGTGAAGAGAGAATGAGCACTAGGTGATATCATTTTGATTGCTTGTTACCCTCTACTGAGGTGAGGAAGTCTAAGATAAAACCATGATATGTTCAAGTAAAATTGAGGGTATTTTAAGTAAGTATACACCAGACCAATATGCAAAAACTATACTCTGAGAAGAAAGAAGACTGCTATCAAGAGATTAGAAAAGAGAAAACATAGAAAGTATTTAAGCAACAAGAAAAAAATTGAGATGTAAATTACTTCATTTTTTTTCTAAGAAAAAAAGAAAGTACTTTTGTGAAATTCTTGCTAGTTCAAACAGTAAGAAAGAAATCCTTAGGGCTTGGGGCGCTAGGTATACCATTGTCCACCAATAGTTGCTCAATTTTCTGTCATCTGAACTAACTCTTATCAACTCTGTAATTTATTCTATTCATTTTGAAAGTATGTGGTTGTTTCATTAATTCAGAATTTATTTTGATACAGCCAATGTGAATTAACATTAATGTTTTCCTTAAAAGTGATTTTTTAAAAAGTGATCAAGCTTTGAAAACAGATTTTAAAATTCTAAAAGGTATCTTTTTAGAAAATGGACACTATCATTCATAATTGTTTTATCTTAGCCAATTCCAGCTGAATTGCCATGGTCTTCAAGGACAAGTTGATGTCATGCTGAACTGTATGTGTTATGCTGATAATCAGCATCATTGAACCTGAAACTCTGCCATCTTTCTTTTGTGTGATTGACCTTGTTATAAAGGTGGCAGGGGGAGGGGGAGGAATTTGGCAAAGGATCTAAAAAATCAGAACACTTCATAGCTCAGCAGTTCATTCTAGACATTAAGGTCAGATCAGGTGCCAAATAACCTGACAAATTTGGAATGAGCAGCAGGACAACTACCTAGAGAACATCAGAAGTTCACAATGTCACCCTAGCAGCACAAAAACATAGGATAGCTACTAGCAATCCTTTTCATGATTTGGCTGATATTATTTGCAGAGACAATGAACGCTTCTCTTTATTTTCCAAAGAGACTGTATACATAGCATGTCAATAAAAATAGATTCTTACATAGTCCTGGAATAGTTAATACAGCCATTTGTATTGTGAATCACTTTACTGATGCGTTAGTAAGAAGTTGAGGTCCAAAGGGCAGTTTCTAAGCAGATATATTGAAAGATATGTAGCAGAACTCCATACTACGTGCTGATGTGCAATTTCTAACAAGGAAGCTAAGTACAGTAATTGACGTGAAAGTCACATAAATCAAAAATAATCCATTTTATCTTTATTCAACTTTTAAAAAAATGTACAATTCTAAAGTCTACAAAGAAATGTGGAAGTTAGAAACATTCTGTGATGTTCATAAATGAGCAACTTAAATATGTCACGTAGAATTTTTGAATTCACAACTTTTGAATTGTAAATTTAGAAATAAATACAGGACATTATTCATTAATTAGTTAAATCTCTTGAGATGAAATGAGGGTGATGACTAATATTTCAACTATTTTGTTGGATCTGTTTCTTCTCTCTCATTTTCTTATTTAAAAATGTTCTCAAGATATTTTCCTCATTCTGTTATTTTCACATAAAATCCACAAATTCAAAATTGTGAAAGGAACATTCTGATAAAATTATGAGAGGAACTTATCCATTTTCTGCCTTTACCCCAGTATAAAGTCTGACTAAATCTAAATATTACAATTTAGTAAAGTTTTGAAGAGTTTAGGAAAATACTGAGATTTATTAATTATTGTCCAAATAAACCTTAATTTTTATAGCTCTGAAGTAGTTCTATGATTAATTTAATTCTACTTATAGTTTTATACTACTTATAGTTTTAGAAAATATGTCACAAGAATATATCACAAAATAATTGGCATCTGAAAAATTCACTTTATGGATCAAACCTTTGCATAGCTCTGATAAAAGTTTGCCTGAATTCATCTCTGTATTTAATGTATTTAATCCTAACTTACTTTCTCTGGTATTTTGTGTCTTATCAAGTCATTTATCACAAGTACAATAGGCAAAAGTCAAAATCAACCATTACTTATGTTAAATTTTCAATCAGAAATAAATCTTTAAACCTCATTATTAGTTTTCCCTCTTTTTATTTTATTTGATTAGGAGTCTCACTGTGTCACCATGGCCGCCAGTCATGGCAGCCTGGACCTGCTGGGCTCAGGTGATCCTTCTGCCTCAGCCTTCCAATAGCTGGAACCACAGCATGTGCCACTATGCCTGGCTAATTTTTTGATTTACTGTAGAGATGAGGTCTCGTCTAGTTGTCTAGGCTCATCCTGAACCCCTGGACAGAAGAAATCCTCTTGCCTCCACCTCCCAAGGTGCTGGGATTATAGGCATGAGCCACCAAGCCTGGGCAGTTTTCCCTCTTTCACTTAATTTTTATTTGCCAATTGAGAAAGAACTTTAGAAAATTGTATTGACTCAGTAGTATTATCATAAGCATTGTTGGTCATTACAAAGTATTATAGATGTATATAGTTTTACATGCATATTATACATGTAAATATTATAAGGGATAGAACTATCCCTGTGTTATAGACTATAAAGACAATCCTAACATTTCATTGTTTCAAATACAAACCCTGAAAATAAAGAGTATTGTGCTATGGTCTGCCTGTTTTGTTCTCCTGGGAATACATGGCCTTAAAGGTGAACAAATGAGAAATATACTTTTTTTATTAAAAGGTTAATGAAATTCTTTCTGACTTTTTGGAAGAAAGTTCAGTTTGGGTTTTTGCCAATGTCTGGAAACTTTCCCAGTATGTCCAAGTAGCCTGAATGATACAAGCCACTTTAAAAATCAATACTGTAACCAAGACTTCAACTGAATGGGTTCTCAAAGGGTGTCTTCATTTAAATGAGTCTGAAAAAAGGTGGTAAAAGGAGAAGGGAACAGAGAATAATTATGAGCACGAGAAAGATTTCAATTTATGACAATTGTACTGGTTAAGTATATTTGAATCTTGTGACTATCATCTCACTAGGAATTATTTCAATAAAAATAATACTTTAAAACATGTGTTAATATATTTGGTGTATTTATGAAAAGTCAGAAAAGCATTTAACTCACTAAAATAAGATTATAGTACAACAAAGTGTACACTGCATTTTCTTCTCCTTTCTAATGTGTCTGGAATGGAACTTCTAGTGAAAGAGAAAAAAAGTCTGTATTGTTTCTTTTGTGTGTCAATTCTATTTGATTTGTGGTTTAAAGGGAATTACAATTATCATCTTTTTGAGAGATGCAGTCAGTCAAGCCTTTATCAATTAACTTGTTAGAATAATAAGTGCCATGTAACAGATTTTTAAAAGGTTGTTCACAGAGAGGGAAAGCATATGTCACAAATTACCCATTTGCTAATCTTCTTCATAGTTCTTTGATGAATATACAAATTATATTAACTCTAAAATATAGCCTGTTATAAGTAGCCAGAAATGTTAGACAGTCATCACATTAATCCCTTTTGATTTGCTATTAGGATAACTTTAGAGTGGGTAGACCTTGTTCTCAATGTAGGGTACAACCAGAAAGTATGCTTCTCTGAGACAAATAAAAACTATGTGTCTGTGCTCTGCCATCTTAATCTCATGTCCCAAAAGAACCCAAGCATTCATCCTCTAATCTTATCTTGTACTTATGGAGAGTGCTATGTACTTATGGAGAGTGTTGCTACTCTTGTTGAACTAAGCTCCAGATAGTTTGAATTTATTAATTCACAAACTCTCATGGGTTCTTAGTAACTCAGTTTTACTATGTGGTTGATTAATATAATTTTTTAAAAAGCAAAGTTTTCTATTGTGTATTTAAATGAAACCAATAAGACAGATTATAATGCAAATTAATTGAATTGCAGAATCATCTTTAGCTTCTGTTCATCCAATCCACTATCATTTCTCCTAGATTCTACCTTTTTAATATCTCTCATATGCATTGTTTATTTATTATTTTAACAAACATTTATTACATCCAATAATGTATCATAATATAAGCTGAATATGGGAATAAAATACTATTTAGCCCCTTGTGTTGTTAAAGAGTTCGTAAGTTACTAAGTGAAATATATAAGAAAATGATTGAGAACACTAAATACAGTAATAGAGGCAGAAAGCTGAATGAGCAAATATTGTCTTTTCAATATCAGGCTTTATGAGTATATGGAACAGAAATTCCCCATAAAAAGCTCAAGTAAATCAGGTCAAGGTGGGGGATGGAATAATGGTTTTTAGGGATTGTACACAGGAATCAAATAGGATAAGGACTGTGGACTCATTGGAAATCAGTTGGGCTCTAATAGGTGAGTAATTCTGTTCAAGATAGCTTTTGGGGACCACAGTAGCTAAAATCCTTGAATCTTCCTAATAAGGTTTTACTTTAATGCAACTCACTTGAACTCTGTAAGTCTGCTTCTGTCTCACTACTGATATATACTTTATCTGCCTCTTAATTCCTTAGATCAAATTCTAAGGTAAAAAAATGGATTGGCATAGCTCAACCTCTAGATGAACTCCTTAATTCAGCAGCCTGCTTTAATCTTATCAGATGAGGTGCAGAAGAGTGGCATTGGCCACCTCGGTCCATACATTCCAGCAGAGGCTAAAGACAGGAGGGCCAGGCAAATTCAACACACCAGAACTTATCCAATGCAGTATCCTTGCCATTTCCATAACTTAATTCTTATTTTTATATCATTGTAGTAGTATCTTAACTGACTTACTCTCTGGATAGAGAAACAGATGTAGAACAAATGGTCACACATATAATCTATTTATTATTATTAAAATGTATTTATAAAAATAAATGATTTTTGTAAATTCTCATGGCATTTAGTTCTTATTTTTATCAAAGTATTACTTATTTACAAGTTTTTCTATAACTAGGGAAACATAGGAGGAGCTCAGTTATTGTTTAATGAGTGAAGGAATGAGTAAATTGCTGAATAATAAAAATCAATTTACCTTGTCTGCCATATAAAAGGCATTAATATTTTTTAAAGATAAAATAAAAAGAACTTTTTTTAAAAAAAAAGCAGGATTTATTCAGAGGACAGAAAAGCTCCCACAGTGGGAGGAGACTTGAGGGGGTTGTCCATAAATAGAACTTTCATTAGTTAATGAATCCAAGACAGACAGAATATTCAACTTTTAGAGGGATCTGTGAACGTTGCCTTTTGTAATCATTGTCACCACCAATATATAAATGGACCTGATATAATGACAACAATTGATGGGAGGGGGAAAACACCGGAGACAGGACAATAATTTCCTGTTTAAGGCCAAGTTCTTTCTCCTTACTCTGTAGACTTCCAAATAAAAGTATGTCCATGGGTGCATGCACACTGGCTCCCATATGGCAGATACACAGGACTTCTCTGCAGTGCTTCTGTGAGCTTTATTTTTCTGATTCTCATTATAATAGGTCCACAGCATTTCTTCCCTCTCTTGAAAAATGCCCTAAATGCCCTAAAAATATTAATAATCAGTTTTTTTGATGTTTTGTTTTAGCCTTACATTAAAATAATTAGAATAGGAGAAACAGATAATTATTAAAGCTAATTGGTGGGTACACAGTTTTTACACTACTTTATATTTTTAAGTGTCTACAAATTCACATTATAAAATTTAAAAATGACAAAAGGTAAACTTGGTATTAATTACATTTTTAAAAATTCCAAAATTCTTTCTACTTCCCCTGTCTGGCTAATCCATCAGTATTGTAGGAGGATTTGCTTTGAACTCTTATGACTGGGTAAGTCCTTTTGTATTATCTGAAGAGAAAAGCCTCACATTCTCTTACCATAATCTTATGAGAAAAGACTAAGAAAAGGCTTGCTAAGTAAGGAAAGCATTGATAAATGTGCGAAATCCAGAGAAAATTTTATAGAAATAAAAATAGCCACATTGATCTTTGAAAATTACTCTAAAGGCTAACATGCACAATTCTATCCTGCAGTCCAGCCAAATTTGATTCCTGAAATTGCACTGGAGAAATAAAGATGCTCATATAAGTTAGCCTATGAATTTTTCATAATGCTGTTACGTAGTATAGCAACAGCACAGGTAGCAATTGACTTGATTTTTCTTCTGCCCCATAAATTTCTTTTGTTTGTATGTTTCTTCAATAAATATTTATTGAATATCTGAGTGGTGTCAGGTACTGTCCAAGCACTAGAGATAGGTATGTGAAAAATACATACTTCTTTGAGAAGGCACCAAAATATAGTGTTGATAAGGTAAGCTATTTTACAGAGACATACTCAAATGCTTAAAGGAATAAAGAAAGGGATTGAATAGGTCTATCAGCAAGAGTTGGTGAAGGCGTGGCACATTTATTAAGGTTTGTGCTGGAATTTGAAGGATAAGTCTGATTACCCAAGCAGAGAACTGAGAAGAGGACTATTCTTTGAAAGACAGCTTGGAGGTGATAAAGGGTAGAGAAAGGAAGGCAGAGAGACTGGAGAGTGACAATTCAAGATCTTTAACAGAACAATACATATAAGGGGTAATGAGTAAGGCAGCAAAAACAGGATAACAAATAGTTGATGTATACCAGAAATACATAAAGTGATTAATTTGAAAACCATAGTAACATACGTAACTGGAAGACGCAGGTGAATGATTCAAAACTTTTGGGTTCAGTAAGCATTAACTTGTTTGCTACTTGCAAATTTTTTTTAGTGGACTATCCATATAGATCTGAGGGAGGTAAATAAATATCTTCTAAATACACATGCTTTTATATGAATTAAAATCATAATTTTTAGCCTTTTAATATCTACAAGACATCTTTCTACTGAATGACTAATATAAATTACAGATCTCTACTCCCTCAGAAAATGGGGTATATAGCAATAAATAAAATAGAACAATAAAGAAGACAAAATTTTCAATTAATTGATAGCAGGGTATCAACTATTCTTAAAAGAGTAGGTATGTCCATGTTTGAAAGCTATTCAGGAGAGAATAGTGGTGTGGAGTGAATTTGGTTATTGTTTTCATTGCCTATCATATTGAATTGTTCATAGAAAGTCTATGTCATTTTATGTAGGATTTTTAAAACAACAGGGATTTAGGTGGCAGTTTGAGTAACTTAAGAGTAAAGACAGTCATCATCTTTTATGGTCTTAATATATTCTATGGAAGCTTGGATCTTTGTTTGCTATTACTGTTTATAGGATGTATGCTATTAAAATCAACCCAGCTGTTACCAAATTTCATTCTAAGAATAAATACTAAGACCTTACTTGAGAACCAATTGCATTTGTGGCCTCAAATTTGCATTTCTCTATTCTTTTCTTTTTTTTGGAAACTCCTCAATTGTTCTCCTTCTGAGAAGTTAAATGAGATTCCCTGTTTCAAGTACTGTCACGAGGGTAATTTTAATTTTTTATTTTATATCAATATCTGTGTTATAAACACAATATACCTATAGTTATATAAGTTGTATTCATTTAGTAGTGAAAAGATTCTATTTTTCTAATTTCAAGTATTGTAATAAATATAAACTTTTTATAAATCAGTTGGGAAATTGAAGCATAAAAATTGGTGAACTTAGTTTCATTCATTTTTCAATGATTGAGCATCTATGAGTGTCTGGGCATTTGAGTACTATAAGTGAACAGAACAGACTAAGATTCCTGCTTTTGTGGGGTTACATTCTAGTGGAGAGAGAGACATACACAATAAATGATAAACATGTTGCATTAGACATTGCTACAGTTTCTAGACAGAATTAATTCATCACTTTATTTCTTGTCAGATTTACTATAAACAGCAAGGAGAAACCAGGTTGTGCCCTCTACACTTGGTTTAGAAATATTCTCAGATAAATATCTAGGTTTATCACTAACAAGTTTACTTTCCTCCCAAAAGTGGAAAGAATTCAGTCAAATTTTCTGCCACTTTATAACAAAGATTGCCTTTCCTCCAGTTTCCAGTTACATGTTCCTCATTTTCTTCTGAGAACTCACTGGAAGTACATTTAACATTCATATTTCTATTAAGAGACTCTGTAAGGCAATCTAGACTCTTTTTATTAAGTGCCTTAAACCTCTTCTAACCTCTACTCATTACCCAATTCCAAAGCCACTTCAGCGTTTTTACCCAAATCTGTATTTGTTTCCTAGGGCTGTCATAACGAAGTACCACAAACTGGGTGAGTTAAAACAACAAAAGTTTATTCTCTCACAGTTCTGGATGCTCAAAGTCCAAATCAGGGTGTCAGTGGTGTTGATTCCATCCGATGGTTCTGGCAGGAGGCTCTGCTCCGTGCTTCTCCTTTAACTTTTGGTGAAGGCAGAGCAATCCTTGGCATTCCTTTGTTTGCAGATGCATCGTTCCAATTTCTGCCTCTGTACCTGTGGCATTCTACCCGTGTGTCTCTACTTTGTATTTCCTCTGTGTGTGTGTCTCCTTCTGGGTCTAAATCTCCCTCTTCTATCAGTCATATTAAATTTGATCCCACCCTAATGACCTCATCCTTTACTTGATTACATATGCAAAGACAGTGTTTTCAAATCAGGTCACATTCACAGGTACCAGGGTTAGGAATGCAGTATATCTTTTTGGGGAACACAATTCAATCTATCATGCTGGTTGATTAATAAACTATATAGTGTATTAGAAGGTGACAATTGTACACACACTATCGTTTGCCCTCCTTAAGTTATCTTCATTTTTACCAGAAAACTTGCAATGAAGTAGATTTCCCAGTGTGCTCTATGAAGTACTGGTCTGACAGGAGACTGTGTAAGAAAAATATTCCATACTCAAGTAGATGGGTTTTATGTAGCATCTATCTCCCTTTTTCATGCTTCACAATGTCCATTGACCCATTTAAGGTTTCTGAAAATTCCTATTATAAAAAAAAGTAAACGTATTTTTTTTAATGAATTTGGCCATTAATTCTTTCCTTGAAACTATAATCTATTACTTGAAAAATATTTGGCAAAACACCACAATAAAATCAGATCCTTCTCACTGGTTATGAAACATGTTTAAGAAGATTAACCCAAATGGAAGGCAGAATTGACTCCAACAGAGTTTTCAAGTTGATTTTTCATTACTGATAGATGGTCAGTAATACAGGTACACTTTCCTGTAGCGCTATCAGAGTTGGAGTCCAGAATTATCAAAATCTATATATCAAACCCATTCAGATTAATAATTAAAACTTTAATAACAGGCAATAAAAATGTGAGAATGCATGTGGTGTTGTGAAAATACAAGCTTATTAGGAAGCAGTACAGAATTCTTATAGTTTTTTTTTTTTTTTTTTTTTTTTAATACACAATCACACTACTTTTGGGTCTCTCTCCAGAGGTCCCAGTAGTTCTGACTGCTTTTGTATCAATGAATGCAGGATCTAAAAGAGCTTAGTGTGCTACTACATGCAAAGACACACTACTAGAGAGAAAAGAGAACAAGCAGGCATGGGGACACAAAAAAGCTGAAAATGTTAAAACAAAAGGGAAAGACAAGGACAGGAAGGTTTCCTTGGAGAAAAACGAGAAACTCTAATATGAGGGGAAGACTTTATAACCTTTCCACTATTGCCTTAGATAAAAAACCTCCATGTTTTGTGTCCATGTAAAGTAAAGGAGGACATTACAGGGTTGAACCTATGGTACCTGCTGATTTCCTCCCAAAGGTTACCTACTCCATTCATGTGAAGAATCTTTAACTCAGTAGAAAACACACATTTCATATTACTGCAAAGTCTCTAGTATTCTTGGGTGTATTTCTATAAACCAGTTCAGCCATCTCTGGTATGATTTACAGATATCCTAACTGTTGATAATTGCTTTGGAATTTAATTCTTCTGAGTTTAAATTTTAAGTATTATACTGAGGGTGCCCAAAAAAGTATACACATTTTAAGAGATGTTATCTATGTGTTACTTTTTGAAGTTGAATTGAATTATGGTAGTATCGTATAGTAGGATGTTTGTTTAAAAGATGGCGTTAATGAAATGACTGCTAGCAACACCATGTGACAGGGAGGTCAGCCAAGAGAATGGTGGAAGCACAGTTGCCCTTTGAGGCATGCAAGACCATTCTGAAGTGGTATCTGAAATTCAAAAATGTTGTGGAAGTACAACAATGGAGGCATGCATGTGTATACAACAGAACCTCTAACACACCTATCAATTGCACACCAGTTCATGATAAGTTTAAGACACATGGTACTGTGTGTGATGTGCACAAGGGAAGATCTGGGAAGCCTCACACAGCAACAAGTCCTGCTTCTTCTGCTACAGTGTTGGAATAATTTACATACTTGCCACAGAAGTCTACTACTGTGCACCTATTGTAATTGCAGAAGTCAAGTATGATTTGTATCGATCTTTTGTTATCAACATATATTATTACAATTTTAATACAGTTTTTTTCTTTCTCAAAATGTGTATACTTTTTTGGCATTTTCTGTAGATTATACAAAGATTTATTCTGCAGGCATCTCTGCTTTCAGCATGTCATGTGCCTACAGCATCACCTCGTGTAGTTTAATTTTTAAAAGATAGAAAAGTATCCAGCTTTATCACTAATAAGGGTTTCTCATACTTGAAAGAAGATCCCTGAAATGTGGACTTCTACTTAGTCATTTTTCAAAAGGCACTTCAAGCCTTAGGACAATCAGCATTGCATGTTCCCATCTAAGCCTACTTTTACAGAGTTTTCCTATTATGTATGATTAATTCTGGATCTGCTGATCTGTAGTCAGACACATTATACATTGCATCACTAGCCCACACCCCGGATGACTAATTCTGAAGATTCATTTACTAAAGCTTTATTTGGGAGATATTACAAAGCTTATTGTTTGTGTCTCAAAAATCAAACTTCCTCTTCAAGCAGAAGGTCAAAATTACAGGTAACGAAATTCTACAATACCAGTTTCATACTTTCCTCATCCATTTTCCTAGATAACCTAGGGCATGAACTATATTTTGAAAAAAAGAATTGATAATTATCCAGAAGCTTACCAGTTTTACCAGTCTCTGAAGAAAATCCCATTAAATCAGGCTGTGTCCTGTCCCCTCAAATAAAATAAGACCGTACACCAGAGGCTTATCAGAGCTTATCATTTGGAGGTCATTAATTAAGCAAATTCTACTCCAGGTGAAAATGTTTCCCAGAATTCTCTCTTGGATTGACATTTAGTTTGTGTTAACCACTCTGCCTGCCATGGCTTCACACCACATCTAGAGGCCATTTAAACAATATTAAGATAACAACATTAATTCGCTCTTCTTCCGTTAATCATATAGAAGCAGATCAGCTTGTTATAAATAATGATCCTACCTTGCCTGAAGCTCAACTCTTAGCACTTGTTCTAATGCAAATCCCTCTCCTTTTGTACTAGCAACAGACTAATAGTATTTAATGCTGTGCTCTCCTTAGGTTTCAATACTGTAAGGGAAGAGGGAGACTTCAATTGTAAATTTGAATAGGATTGCCTTCCAAAAACATGTGAGGAGGAGGACACAACCTTTTTTGACTTGCTTTGATCAAAAGCATCATTTTTCTCATTTCTGGTGATGATTACTGGAATTGAGATTCAAATTAAGCAGCTTGTCTGACAGATGATGTAATGTGTCATAACTTTAACTTATCTGTAAAATAAGTATATCGGGTTGGAAAGTCAGGAAGTTTTGTCAAGGTTTCATTTACTTTCACACTGGCTCACAATTACTACAGAGAAGATGTAGCTGCTCTATTCCTGGCAAACCATGGTTAGGAGATTTCTGTCATTATTTTATGTGGAGTGTGTGAATTTCTCAAGTGGATGGGATAAAGCAGGCAAATGTGCAATTGGATTTGAGCGGCTAGAGATCCTTCTTTGCTTGCTTGTATAATTAGGCATGGCTTTTTAACAACTTTCTGCATCCTCCAGGGGGCTTTCAGGAGTATAGGAGGTGGTGTTCCAGTAAGATGGTACTAATGCTGCAGTTTATTGCTAACCAGTTGCTCATCCAATCAAATTCAGTCAAGTCCAATGTATCTTCTTTAAAATAATAGAGTAATAACCTGAAAGTGAAGTAAACAGGAAGCATGCTCATAATCTCAGTGCTGTGTTTTTTTCTTCTTCTGAATCATCAGCCTTGCATTCATCCACTGTTTGCCAACAAAGTGCCAGGCATCATTCTAAGTGTCAGAAAACAACTGATGAACAAGGCAGACTTGTTCCCTGCCTTCGTGGAATCCCAGCCAAATGGTATAGATGAGAATTGACTAGCTATTTACAATCAAGTGAGTAGGGGTACCGCAAAGTTAAGTACAGGATGCTATGAGATGCCGACGATGGGTTTACCCAGTTTAGAAAGGGCAGAGGAGGTTTCTCAGAGAAAGCACTGGCTGAACTGACATATAAAGATCTGAAGTTAAGCTCCAGAAAGCAGGTTAGAGAGTTGGAAAGGAGCTAGAGGTAGAGAGAACAATGAGAGCAAACACATGAAGGCTTAAGAGAGTATGGTATTCTTTGGGAAACAGTTGACAATGACTAGACCATAGAGTGCAAAGAGGAGCAATGGTGACAATGAGACTTCTAGATTGCGTTAATAAAGAAGGGATTGATTACTTTTTCAAAATTGTCTGTTCCAAAGTTAAGAGAGAACTGCAAATACTTATACTAACTAGTCTAGGACATACTATTATTAAAATAATCATATCAGCTACATGATATTTGAATGATCTGTCCTACTCAAAATATCTACTCCCCTCCAGGTGTACTATTAAAAATTAAAATATCACCATTAGAGATTCATTAACTTGGAGTGTTAGTTCTGTTATTGAACAGGCTATATGAGGGGAGCCTCCCAAAACACGGATTTATTAAAAATTGTGTATTTATTCTTACATGTTCAAACTTCAGTCACCTTCAAAGTACTCTCTGTTTGATACACTACATCTATTGAGATGCTTTTTCCATTGCTCAAAATAGTATTTAAACTTATCCATTTTGATGCCTTTTATTGCTTCTTCTGGTTTTTTTTGTATCACCTCTTCCATACCAGCAAACCATTCCCCTTTGAGAACTCTTTTCATGGGGGAAACAAATAAAAACTCACTAGGAGCAAGACTGATTGAATAGGGAGGGTGGGGTCATGCTGTTTTGGGTCAAAAACTGCTAAACACTCAGTTCGGTGTGGATAGGTGTCCTTATAAATCACTCATCATTAAATGGGCAAACACTTTGAAAGAATCTCCAAAAAAAAAAAAATTTCACTGAAGCTCAAGGCATCTCTCACAGCAACTCTAGCTGGTGTACTGATGTTAATGGGTTCCTAGAACACATACCTAGCAGGGAAAGCCTATTCTATATGGGACCTACCTTCCAAAAAATAATAATTACAGGTTTGTTTGGGTCCCCTTCTATATTAGCTATATTTGCCTATACCATGTTAATGTGAATCACTTTATTAGATGTTTTCTAAAGCTAAATATTAAGATCAGATTTTGAAAGCCTGCTTTTATCAGAAAAGAGGAATACATTAGTGGAATTTCTTAAGGAAAAAGCAGTTATGTGGGCATCTGAAAGAAAGTCATCAAGAGAGAAAGAAAAGAGGTTTGAAAGAAGCAGCATTAACTGACACTGTAGTACCAGACCCCCCAAGACCCCAAAAGGGAAGACACTGCGGTTGAGAGGCCAAAGAACTGACCTGGAGACAATGGATAGACTTTATTCGGGAACTTACTTACAGGGAAAGTGGTTCAAAAGCAGCCAACTGGAAAGAAAAAAAAAAAAAGCACTCCTAATTGTAAAAGGCACATAGGTTATATAGCACTTTACATAGGGTGGAATGCAGGGGTTGAATGTGAAAAGGGTCAGATTTCTAACATACAGGTATAGCAAGAAAACATGATTCTTCATATGTTCTATGTACATAAAATGGCTCTCTAGGGGTAGGACTTTTAGTATTTTAATAAACCAAAGTTGAACTAAAGGTAACTGAAGGTTATGGGCATTGATCCAGGAGATCTAATCTGGTCGGAACCAGTTTAGGGGCCCGATTGCCTCAAGGAAGGGTGCTTAAGAACATTCACTATGCACCCATGCAAGATGTGTTTGGCAGGCATGGAGAATACTTTTTCCATGGCCTCAGCCTGATCTGCATGCCCAAGGAGAATGGGATATCCAGGACCCCCAAGACCTTTCTCCCAGGCCCCAATCCCCTGCTTTGGGGCCATATCCAGAGTGGGCTCACTTGTTGCTGAGTGTGTGTTGCCCTATAGACACAAGAGAGAAATGTTATAGCAGGCTTTTGTACCACTTATGAGTCAATCGTTAAATTTTTCTAAAATTTGAGAGCCAATTGTAAAACATATTCATGGTTAAGAAAGAAATTTTATCAATTTACAATTAAATAAATTATATGAAAAAACAAAGGTAATACTCGAAACTCATTAATTTCTAATTACTTTATTGCATTTAATTATCTTTGCTCATGGAGGTATTTAAGACTGTAATTGCATATGAATATGAATTACATGAAAATATTATGTTAACAATAAAGAGAAGTTATTGATCATTAGTAGATAGCAGCCATATACTATCTCTAGGAATGGATTTCTATTTTTGTTAGATTATGGCCATATTCTCGTTCAAGGGCACTTCCCTTATTACTCTCTCACTTTAGAGAGGTAAGATGTGGAAATACTTATATAATAGTTTTCTCCTGTGCCTATCATTCCAGCTGCTTGTGCAGTGACATTATGTTGGTAACTCGAATTTGGCCATGATGGGAATAATTATACCATAAAACTTGACAAAAAAAAAAAAAAAATCAGTGTTTGATTTATTGATTTGTTGATCGTCTACTGCTGACTTAGAAAATTAATGGATCAAAAAATGTTAAAATGTAGATTGAACTTTAAAGTGTATCACATCTATAGCTACTTTATTAAGCTACTATGATGACTACATATTATGAATAGCACAAAAAAAGGAGGAAATAGTCTTCCAGCATTCAAAAACAATTATTCAGATCAGCAAAGAAGTCTTCCAGGTCATTAACAAGTGAAATCTGAAAGGTATCTTCATTGTTACATTTTTGTAACGTAAACACAAGTATCAGCCAACATTTATTTTAGACCTATATTCATAGTTTGGCTATAAATACAAGTTTGGCAAAATCTATTGAAGCATTTTGTGATAATCACTGGTTATATGGAATTTACAATAAAGATTATTATGTGTATTATTTATGTGTGCTACACATTCTTCATGTCAGTAATGTTTATAGTAAACTAAATACTTATATATTTTTGCCATGAAATTGGGTTGTTAAACATTTACTAGCACACCATCTGGTGATAATCTAAAAAATAGAAGTATTTTACAAATTTGCTTAGGTCTGCCCTTAGTGTGAGGGTTCCTATGCATATCATTCCTATGAGCCTACTCCCATATTGAATTTTTTAGCCTACTTTCACTGAACAATGGCGATCTGGATCTCCCAGTGCTCTGCTTACCCTAGATGCTGAAAACTATGATCAGAAGTTAGACATGTGATGAGCTCCAGCAGGTGAATCACTCATCTAATGTGGACCTGTGCACGGCTGCTACCATTACCACCACCCCTGTCTTTGATTTGTGTTATTTGGGGCATACATATATGCCTTAGTTTTAAAAATGCCTCTTCAGGAAAAATCTGTCAAATAACATTCAAGCTATGGCACTAGATTTTTTTAAGTAAATTATTTCTAATTGATCACTTTGTCTCCTCCTCCTTGATCCAAGATCAAGGTGTTGGGACAATAAGTTGAAGCCAGGGGAAATATTTTAGATGTGAGGTACAACATACAATAAAAACAAATTGGGGATTAGATAGAGAGGAATCTTTAAAGAAAAGAGAAATCTATCTCTAGAGATAGTGCATGACTGCTATCTACTAGTGATCAGTAGCTTCTCTTTAATTCTTATTAAAGTTTACTGGAAGCTTAAGGATGTTTCACAAAGCAACCTGAGATAATTTGCTTTGGTGATGATGACTTCAACTCAAGTAGCTTTTTTCAAACTGAAAGGCATAGGCTGTTTTTTTGTTCTTGTGGAAATAATTTGCAACATGCTTTTATATACCTCCTAATACAGAGATGAGTATGTACACACTTGTATCTGTGCGTTTTGAGAAATGTTAAGAAGGATTTTCTGTTAGTGTTTTTTTTTTTTCAAATATATAGTTAAAATTTACTGCATTACATTTTGTGAAGATATGAATCAAAATCAGGCATTCCATTGAACTGCTAGTGCTTAGTTATTCACAAAGCTGGCCACACAGCACAGGTACTCAAAAAGTATCTGTTGGCAGAAAAACAAGAAAAGAAGGAAGAAAAGGAAGGAGGGAGGAAAGAAAGCAGAGAAGGAGGGAAAGAGTAAGGGAAAGTATGAAGTATACAGACTAAATGTTAAAACTCAGACATAGCCTTGCCAATACTGTATTATATTCCTTGTGTAGTTTGCTAGAGCTCCATAACAAAATACCACAGACCGGGTGGCTTAACCAACAGGTATTTATTGCTTCACAATTCTGGAGGTTGTAAATCCAAGATCAAGGTGTTGGCAGCGTTGGTTTCTCCTGACACCTCTCTGTGGCTTGTAGATGGCTGGCTTCTTGCCTTGTCCTCACATGGTCTTTCCTCTCTTTATGTGTCCAAATTTCCTCTTCTTATACGGACACCAGTCAGATTGGATTAGGGCCTACCTTAAGAGCCTTATTTTAGCTTAATCTCCACTTTTAAGACCTTATCTCTAAGTACAGTCATGTTCAATGGTTCTAGAGTTTAGAACTTCAACATATGAATTTGGGGGAAATACAGTTCGGCCGACAACATTTTTTCTAGACTACTTTCTGTGCTTTTTAAAATTTCATTGTTGACATGCAATTTTTAAACACTGGTTTTAGCTTAATGTTTCATCTTAAATATTTTACCATTAAAGCTTTGCAAACACTAATATAACAACTTAAATAAATATAATTACTTGCATACTTTTTTTTTTTACCTGTTCTTCCATTTGGCCATATAAGTTATTTTCAATGTTAAATCTTACAAATGATAGCACGATGTGTATCAATATTTGTTGAAAACTCGTATTACTTTTTTGTTAAAGATTCTTGATGCTGTTGAGGAGTCTTGGAGTTAGAAGTAATGTGGTCAGTTTTATTCACCATGCAAGAGCATCATGGTGTGCTTGAAAGTGTTGAAATGAGGAGCATCTCTTCTCTAACATGGATGTGTGTGAAAGAAATAAACTGCTCCACACATATACAAAGAGGCATTCATAGGCTTTTGATGAACTAATGTCAGGTCTGAAGTTTATTTATTTGGGCTCAAAGTTTTTTTTTGTTTTTTTTTTTTTTGCTTTTGCTTTTTACCACACTTAAATTTGACTTTATTTTTATAATAAAAATGAAAGCAACTGAATGATATAATGGCTTAAAAGACAGGAAAAAGGAAAAGACAAACAAATATAATGGACTATCTTTTGACATTGAATATGGGGATAGCAAGGACGCAATATATATCTTGTCTGATGCTCAAGAGAAAAAAAAATGCCACTTGCAAGTTTGTGGCTGAGGTGACCTTTCCAAAGTCTTGCTTGGCATATGGAAAGTGTATTTTCCTATTTAGCAGCAACAGCTGCAGAAAATGTGCTGGCCTTTACCTTTGTGTTTATGGTGGCAGAACCCACTGGATCATGTAATGGGCTCAGTGTTAGGCTGCCAGATCCGGCTCAGCTCTGGGCTATTCTGCTTCAAGGGACCTGGCCCCAGGCCTGGAATTCCAGGTGGTCTTACCTGACTTCGCTAAAGAGGTGTCAGGCCTCTAATGATCCCATAAAATGGAGAATATAGAGAAAATTCTAACAGGAATTATATAATGCAGTCCCATACTAACCATGATGAATTCATTCAAATAGAATCTTAAAAAATAAATGGTGTCCAATTTTTTTTTTCTGTAAAAAGCTAGATAGTAAATATTTTAGAATTTGTGGACCACATATGTCCCCAGTCAATATTCTTTGTTTTCTTCTCTTTTTGTTTTTTATACCCTTTAAAAATGTAAAACTGGGCAACCTCTTTGAGTCCCCCTCCCCTGTGGGAGTTTTTCTGTCCTCTCAATAAATCCTGCTTTCTTAAAAAAAAAAAAAAAAAAAGCAAAACCTCTGGGTGTGGTGGTTCATGCCTCTGATTCTAGCACTTTGGGAGGTAGAGGCTGGAGAATCTCTTAAACCCAAAAGATTGAGATCAGCCTGGGCAACATAGTGACACCCTGTATCAATAAAAAAATTTAAAAACTACCTGGGTGTGGTGGTAGGCACCTGTACTCCCAGCATTTTGAAAGGTGGGGGCAGGAGGATCGCTTGAGCCCAGGAAGTCAAGTCTGCAATGAACTGTGAACATCTCACTTCACGTCAGGATGGGCAACAGAGTGAGACTGTAATGAACACACCAAACACACAAAAAAGTCATTGTTATCTCAAGGATCATTCAAAATAGGCTGTGTGATGGATTTAGCCTGTGGGCCATAGTTTTCTTTCTTCCTCCAGGCTGTACATATTGATATGGAAAATCTAAATGTGTTCCAGAGTAGTATTTTTTAATCCCTCATTTTGCTTTATTTATCTTTATTTATTTATTTATTTATTTTGAAAGATGTGGGGTACAATCCAGGGTTAGGTATACAAATGTTCATTATGCAGGTACCCTTGTTGATGAGGTGTGCGTTCGCTCCCCTGGCCATTTCCCACTGATGCCAATCCTTTTCTTATAGTATTATGATAATTGTTCAAGGTCCACTTATAAGTGAGAACATGTGGTACTCAGTTTTCTGTTTCTGTGATAGACCACTGAATATGGTAGACTCTAGATCTGTTCAAGTTGCTGCAAAGTCCATATGTTTGTCCCTCTTTATAACTGCATAATACTCCATTGTGTATACGTACCATATTTTTTTATCCAGTCTAGTTTAGATGGGCAGCACAATTGGTTCCATGTTTTTGCTATTGTGAATAGTGCTGCAATAAATATGCGTATGCAGATATCTTTTTTGTAGAATGATTTTAATTCCGCCAGGTATATTCTCAATACGGGGATTGCTGGCATAAGGAAGGTCAATTTCCAATTCTTTTAGAAATTGCCACACTGTTTTCCAAAGAGTTTATGCTAGTTTACATTCTGGTCAGCAATGTAGAAGCGTTCCTTTTTCTCTGCATCCTCGCTAGCATCTGTTGTTGTTTGTTTTATTAATGATGGCCATTCTTACTGGGGTTAGGTGGTATCTCAATGTGGTTTTGATTTGTATTTCTCTGATGATTACTAAAGTTGAGCATTTTTTCATGTCTGTTGGCTGCCCGTATCCACTGGGGAGAGGAGACACTATTCAGTAAATGGTGCTGGGAAAACTGGCTGATCACATGCAAAAGATTGAAACAGGACACTTACCATACACAAAATTTAACACTAAATGGATCAAAGACCAAAATGTAAAACCTCAAACTAGAAGAACCTTAGAAAATGCAGGAGACACCCTTATGGAAATTGGAACTGGCAACCAATTCCTGATCAAAACCTCAAATGCCCATGCCATAAACGGTAAGATAGATAAGTGGGACCTCCTCAAACTGAAAAGCAAAAGAAACCATCAAGAGAGCAGGAGACAGCCCACAGAATGGGAAAAAAATATTTGCCAACTGTATATATGACAAAGCCTTAACATCTAGGATCCACAAGGAACTCAAACCTGCCAAAAGAAAAAAAAAAACCCCACTAAAAAGTGAGCAAAAGCCGGGCTTGGTGGCTCAGCCTGTAATCCCGCGCCTTTGGGAGGCTGAGGTGAATGGATTGCCTGAACCTGCGGGTTCGAGACACGCCTGGGCAGTGAGACCTCATCTCTACAATAAATAATAATAAAAAAATCAGCTGGGTGTGGTAGCGCATGCCTGTAATTCCGGCTACTTGGAAGGCTGAGGCGGAAGGATCGCCGGAGCCCAGCAGGTTGAGGCTGTGGTGGCCGGGAGCGACAACTGCACTTCAGTCTGGGCAACAGAGTGAGACTCCAACTCAAAAAAAAAAAAAAAAGTGAGCAAAAGACATGAATAGACACTTCTCAAAAGAAGATATATGGACTGCTTTATCTATCTTAAACTAGTTCCTCTATATGTAGGTCTTGCTTTACAAGGAGAGCAAATTAGAGAACCCTCTGTCATGACATGACATAACATTTCAGAAGCTTTGAGATTATGCTATTTTTCATATCTGACCAACCATTTAATATAATTTATATAAAATCTATACAATAATTTCTTCATATAATGCTGTGCTGCTTTAGTAAAGGGTGTTAATTCATTTTTTAAAAAATTACATCTCCATAGGGAGCCAATATTAGTCATTTCTTGTGTAAGAGTAAAACCTCTTCAGCGATGGCTGCAATGACAAAAAGTAGCATGGATACAGATCAGGAGACTGAGGCATAGAAGTCATATTTTTCCATGTCATATTCTTCCCATATTCTTTCACCTGGTATTGCCAATACCTTTCTAATGTTTTCAGTTATCTTTCATCTATCTATATAAATTTCAGATACATAAGTGTTTTTTTGTTTTGTTTTGTTTTGTTTTAGTTACTTGTTTGGGTTTTGGTACCACAATTTACTACCTAGAGTACAAGGGAAAAAACTGTATTCACTTGAAACTTCTGTGAAAAATTAGGAAAATGTAATGCAATTACCTCCCTGGAATCTAGCCAGACTCCTAAAGCAATCTCCTTATAAAACCAGGTCTTAGTATCTATAATGACAATTGTTGGTCAGAACCTCAATTTTAAGCCTTTTCCTAAAGAAATTTTTTTTTTTTTTTTTTTGAGTTGGAGTCTCACTCGGTTACCCAGACTGGAGTGCAGTG